>NC_072732.1:189144071-189392317 GCF_026930045.1 Uloborus diversus | reverse complement strand
AAGCTATTTTATTCCTTTTTATGCTAGCTAGCATGAGTTGCTATGCAGCTAGCTTACATAGTAATAGCATGGCAAGCTATGTACAAGCATCATATGCTAATTAGCGGTGCAAGCTTGTTCGGAAGCATGTAAAGGTAGCAACCTTAATAAGCTATTTTATGCTTTTTAATGCTAGCTAGCTTGATTTGCCTTGCAGCTAGCTTACATATTAATAGCATGGCAATCTATGTACAAGCATCATATGCTAATTAGCGGCGCAAGCTTGTTCGAAAGTATGTAAAGGTAGCAACCCTAATAAGCTATTTTAAGCTTTTTTATGCTAGTTAGCATTAGTTGCAATGCAGCTAGTTTACATAGTAATGGCATGGTGAGCTTTGCACAAGCATCATATGCTCACTTGCTGTGCAACCTTGTTCGAAAGCATGTAGGGTAGGTACCTTAATACCGTATTACCAGGCATAATCTGTTATGCCGCAAAATTCGCGGGTCACCAGATTTTCAGTAACACTTGCCTGGTCCTTTCCGGTATGCCGGAAAAATTGAGGTTAGGAAAAAAAATACTATAAAAGATATATGTTCAGATAAAAAATAAATATAAGTTCTATACATATCTTATTAGTATTAATAAACATTTTAATTTTGCAAAAATATTTACTAACACCGTCATTTGTTATTTTAGCAAGAAAAATATTATTTAATAAAGAATAATTTTTAAAAATTATATTAAAACTAAGTAAGCAAGCATCTAAGCAGCAATTTACCTCCCGCTAAAGAATTTACCATAGCTATTCAATAACTAAAAAATAAACATACTTCTCTAAAAGGAACCTAAAATAATTTATTTGAAAAAATATATAAACAAGTCGCAGTGACGATTATTGCTTATGAATTTGATTACTTTATTGGCATATCATTAATCAGTTCATAATGACCTACCATAAATAAGCAGCACATATTATAGGCAATACATTTTTTTTAAAAGAAGGTTACTTTCGAGATTTATTAATTTTTTTCCTTAAGGGGACACTGGACCTTGAAAGCAAACTTTTTTAATTGATGGATTTGCATGAAATTTTAACCATATACTTTAAACACTAATACAAGCTTAATTATAAAATTTCATTAAAAAATTTCAATTAGAAGACCAATTATTTAAAAAAATTAACGATAATTAACAAAACTTTGAAAAGTCCCTTGCGTAATTAATTTGATTTCACAACACTGAAACTTATTTTATGTCATTCTCTATACTATAATAAATAAAAAAAAAACTCACAAAATTGTCCTCATATTAAAATTAATTCAAAAAAATACAAATTTGAAAAATTTGACAAAGATTTCTTCTTTTGAACGTCCAGTGTCCCCTTAAAGTGGTTTGCTGTCTGGTTGGAACTGAATGGGGAAATTTACTTTTGTTTTGTTGCAAAATAAACCTCGAATCATACGGCATGCCGGAAAATTCGAATTTCCCAGCATGCTGGTGAACCTTGCTTTTTTTCGGCACGCCGGATAATGAGGGGTAATACGGTAAGCTATTTTATGCTTTTTTATGCTAACTGGCATTATATGCTATGCAGCTAGCTTACATAGAAATAGCATGCCAATCTATGCAGATGCTAACTTACTATGCAAGCTTGTTCGAGAGCATGCAGTGGTAGGTACCTTAATAAGCAGTTTTATGCTTTTTTATGCTAGCTAGCATGATTTGCTACGCAGCTAGTTTATGTAGTAATAACATGGCAACCTATGTACAAGCATCACATGCTATCTTGCTGTTCAAGCTTGCTCGAGAGCATGTAGTGGTAGGTACCTCAATAGGCTATTTTATGCTTTTTTATGCAAGCAAGAATGAGTTGCTATGCAGTTAGCGTACGTAGTAACAGCGTGGCTAGCTATTTACAAGCATCATATGCTAACTTGCTGTGCAAGCTTATTCGAGAGCATGTAGTGGTAGGTACTTTAATAAGCTATTTTATGCTTTTTTACGCTAGCTAGCATGATGTGCTACGCAGCTAGTTTACATAGAAATAGCATGGCAATCTATGTCGTAGCATCATATGCTAACTTGCTATGCAAGCTTATTCGAGAGCATGTAGTGGTAGGTACCTTAATAAGCTTTTTTATGCTAGCTACCATAAGTTGCTATGCAGCTAGCTTATCAAGTAATAGCATGGCAAGCTATGTACAAGTATCATATGCTAACTTGCTGTGCAAGCTTGTTCGAGAGCAAATAGTGGTAGGTACCTTAATAAGCTATTTTATGCTTTTTTTATGCTAGCTAGCATGAGTGTATATGCAGCTAGCTTACATAGTAATAGCATGGCAAGCTATGTACAAGCATCATATGCTAGCTAGCTGTGCAAGCTTGTTCGAAAGCATGTAGAGGTTGCAACCTTAATAAGCTACTATATGCTTTTTTATGCTGGCAAACATGAATTGCTATGGAACTAGCTTGTGCGGTAATAGCATGGCAAGCTAGATTCAAGCATTTCTGTGATTATTAGCTGTTCGATCTGATTCGAAAGCATATAAAGGTAGAAACCTTAATAAGCTATTATATGTTTTTTTTTTTTTTTTTTTTTTTTTTTTTTTTTTTTATATTTGCCAACTTAACAGGCGTAGTTGGCCAAAGTTTCTGTAAGCTTTGGGGAAAAAAGCAGCATGACATGCTATTGTATCACTAAGAAATGCTCATTTACATCACAATCTTCTGTAGATCAAGGATAGCCACAGAATCAGACCCGGATCTTCATGTCCACAGGCCCTGTAATGCGGGGCCCTACACCCTAAAGGGAGCACAAAAGCAGGCCCGTTATTTAGGGGGTGAGGAGGGGCAATTGAGCCTCCCCCCCCCCCCGACTTTGTGAAATCAATTTATTTTTCCAAAATCTGCACATGGTTTGTTGTTTCTCGCTATAATATGCTGAGTATACCCTCCCCGCCCCCTAGCAAAAATTTGAAATGACCCAGAAAGCAAAAAAGCGTGAAAGAAGGGCATATCTGACTTTTGGGCAATCAAGAGACAGGTATCAATTGCCCCCACCCCCCTCCTCTGCGCTGATTTTGGAAACCACCTAATTTGTATGTGTGTGTGTATTTTCCTGTTTTGCCCCATAAAAAGCATTGAGTATATACCCCCCCCCCTCCCATTTGTAAAACTTTCAAATGACGAACCCAAAGCGGATCTCTTTTTATAATTTAAATTCTTTTACAATTTAAAGGGGGGGGGGGGGCATAATCGCGTGAAGGAACACACTTTTGGGCGGAAAGAACACTTTTAATTGGAGAGTTCGCAGAAAGTACTTTAGATGCAATAGTATTAACCTTGCGTTACCTTCATGATGGTACTAACCCAAATAAACAGAAAGAACTTTCCTTCTTTCTTCTTAAAATCAGCCACGAAGTTACTGCAACCGAATTCATGGATAGGTGTAGAAATTTATAGAAACCACATATTTATCTTTATTCTTCTTTTTTAAATTTCCCTCTTTTTGATTTTATATTAATTATTTTCTATTTGGAAGGGAGGGGCAGCAGCCACCCTATACCCTCTCTGGATACGCCCATGCCGAGTGATATTCAAAATGTATATAGAGTTTACGTAAAATATAAATAGTTCAATTCGGAAATTTCCTCCAGTATATTTAATTTATTAAACGTTATTATTATTATTATTATTATTATTATTATTATTATTTTTTTTTCAATAACACGTTCATCACACAATGCGTTCGTAGTTAAAACTTGCCTTTTAATGTTCATTAACTAATTAAAGTTTCGCTATGCTACATAAATAAATATGAACTCTGTTTCTGAAAATCGTATGAACTTTGTAATAAAAAAGTTAGAAGATGACCACAAAATCTTCGAATTTTAGCGTCGGTTACCAAATTCAAATTTTTTTTGACGCTGTGTCCCAAATTTTTGTATTAGTACGGAGGGAGTTGGAAATTGGCTCGTACAAGAAGCAGGGGAGGACCGCCCCGCCGGCCGATACGCCCTCCCGCCAATGCGCCTTTTTTGCCCTCACGTCTAAACACTTAAAAAAAAAATATATTCAAATTTATTTTCTTTTTTGGAGCAACTTCCTTATTATTATTATTATTATTATTATTATTATTATTATTATTATTATTATTATTATTTGAGCAAACAAACCGGTTTCGACTTCACTTAATTTTTTTTTCTTTAACCCCCTAATCCTGTGTACTAGCTTCTCCCCCCACCCTTTTTTTCCTTTTCTTTACACTTTTTTTTTTCGCTTTTTTTTTTTTTTGTGTGTCCTTTGGAGGCCCAGGTTGGCGCCCTCTTGTGGTTCTCAGTCCGCTCCTGACAAGAAAATCTTATTGGTGTTATAAGATAACTCTAATTTTTGGTTAATGTCTAAAAATAGTCCATAAGTAATCATTGCTTGCATCATAATAAATTATAATGAACTGTTTGACTTATTTTAGTACTGTTATAAAATATTGTCCTTTGTCATTTAAGATTTTTTTTAAAAACCAATAAAAAAAATTGCAACTCGATGCAGTGCAAAGAACTGCTAAGGTAGCAGAAATGATCGCCCTATTTTTATACGAAAATGCTTAAGAAAAAATTATGAATAGTCAGGGGTGTCCAACCCCTTAAGGGCAAGACGCACCCCCCCCAGAAATATCACGAAGACCCCCCAAAGCAAAAGCCCCCCCCCCCCCCATCATAAAACTTTCAATGGCGCAGTCTGCGGTTGAGTCCCTATTTTAAAACATGATGGGACTCAATCGTTTAAGAATGCTTGCTGTGACACCGGTGCCTGTTTTTTTAACTACGCAAAAATTACAAGGAATTGTCCCAATTGCCTTAACAAAAAACGAAGTTGAATTCACACGCAATTATATTGAAGAAAATACACAATATGTCCCCAAAACTATTTAGAAGTATCCCCAAATCGTTCCTGAATTCTGGGACATGTCCCCAAACAGAGGTTCAAAAATACGCTCACCTTGACTAAAAAGGAAAAAGTAAATTAAATTTGACACATATTTGAAAAATGAAACACTTAAATGAATCCAGGAAAGAAAGTTTAGGTTTGCACGTGGATGTTGAAAAAAAAAAAAAAAAAACTTGAGACTTTTCTGTTTTCCCCGTCTCACTGATTAACTGTAACTTTCTTCTTTCTCTGGCGCCACCAGCGCGCGGAGTAAGAGCGAGCACGTGGTCTCTCGTACAGACTCTCTACGCTTTACCTGTGGAATTACGTTATTTAGGAGGTAAGTTTTATAATTTATTTTACTTACAGTTATTGCAATCTCTATCATAATTCTCGCAAAAATCTCGTCATTACGTTACTTAATTTACTAATGTGTGTGTGTTTTTTCCCACGGCCAATTAACATGACGGGGGAATATTCCATAAATGTGCGATGTGTTTTATTTTTTTAATTTAGTCTTATATCGTGCGCTATTTAATTTAATTTTTCTGTGCGTACTGCAACGATATGTTCTAATTTTTATTCCTCATTCCAAGTATTTCTTTTTACGAAAGTAACTTTTCGATATAAACATGTAGGAAATAAAAAGTTTAACTTTATCTGCTTGTGTCATTTATTATTACCCTAGATTACGATCCATAATTCGTAACCATTTATTCATAGCATGAGAAAGATCGAATGATACCATCTAAAAAACCCTTAAAACCAGCCAGTCGTGTAGTTCCTCAAAATGTAGTTTTGGATACATACAAGGGTTTTGAATAGGACAGTAAAAACCTTGCCAACCCTGTTTTCATTTGCACACATGCATAAGTAAAATCGAAATTTGTTTACTATTATCAAAAAAAAAAAAAAAAAAATTAATTAAAATAAACTCATGCATACAAATTGAGATTTTAGCCAAGAATTCTACTTCTGTGTATTTAAGTAGATTAAAATCAACTGCATAAATAAGTTGAATGTTCACATTGAATAAATGTTTAATATAAAATATAGTTTTAGACACTTTCGGACACTAGGGTTTTGAATAGGACGGTAAAACCAGGGTTTTTACCATAGTGTCCAAAACCTTGCCAACCCTGGTTACAAGTGTTTATCTACTAGTTTATTTCTGTTTATTATGATCTATAGTCTAACCTCTGAAAAGCAAAAAAAATTTAAAATTTTTTGTTTTAATTTATTTTAGGTTTTAATTTATAAGAATGTCAAAATAATTCTACTTCCTTAAAATTATCTCTTGTTACAATCATTTTTATTCAATAAATTATGAATATATATATAATAACCAGAGTTATAACAAACACTCATAGTAGATAGTCAGTTCTTGGGGGGGGGGGGACTGTTATTTTAAACATTTTTGACTCAATTTTTAACAATTTTATAACAAATTTTAGTCTTGGTATCCATGTCATAATTACTTATTTTGCCTTGTGAAATATCAGAATAAACATTTATTATCAATTAATTTATTTCAATTTCCTTGTTTTATGTGAATGGCTCGAGTGACCACAGATGCTGCACAGCACGAGATAAGACAAGTCAACAAACTTCTCTCAGGTCAGTTTAAAATTCTGTATGTAAACTTTAATTCAAGAAAGAATTGTTCAGTTGAAGGGGGAGAAGATATTTAAAAAGAAAAACAAATTATTTTGAATTAAATTTGCCTTTTTTTGAGTTGGACATTATACTTGACTGTTCTGAATTCTATTTCACAAAATATATTTTATCAATAGATTATTTTTTAGTGAGAGGTAACACTTTAAATTGAAGTAGATAAATTCAAGGCGCCTGTTGTCTACTTAAACTTCTATCTCCAGGTCCTGATTTTTTAGAAATTTTTATTACTGTGTCATAATATCTTTTGTTGGGCATTTTTGTTGCTGATTCAACTTACAGCAAAGAAAAAAAAAAGAAATATTAAAAAATGGAAAAAAAATAATTAGAATTTTGACATCATAAATTCAAATTATGTTTTTTGCAATCACGAGTGTGTATGTAGACGTGTGTTTGTGTGTAGGCATGTGGTGTAGGGGGTATGTGTGTTTGTGTCTGTGTGCTGATATAAGTGTGTATGTGTGCGTGTGTGTAGTTGTGTATGTATGCGCGTGTGTGCAGGACATGGATGCAACCTGGAGATGGCTTTCCCTATAGGAGCAGCATCGTGAGCAGCCGTTCGACGGTGATGGTGCGGGGGGGGGGGGGATAAAATGATAGGAATTCAAAACAGTCAAGTGAGAACAATAAGTAATCGTGATTGCTCAGAAAAATTTCTATTTTTAATCTCATCTTTTGAAAATGGGTATATGGTTAGGCTTATCATTCCAGCAAGTTGTTTTAAAAGATTCAGTATATTTTCCTTGAAATGAATATTAATTCATTTGTGGTCAATTTAAAATGATTTAAACATAAAAGTATGCAATGCCATGACTTTATGAAATAAACTTCGCTCCATCATAACAAATAATAAGAACCCAGCGGTATACTTATTCTAAAGCTTGTGTGCACCTGCGCACAAAATAACAATTTCTTCAGAATATGCTGGGCCCAGCCTGTTGCTGGTCTTCACATTTGTATTTGATTGCAATCAGATGCTACCAATTTCTCTAATGCACCTTTAAATTCTCAGAACTCATCCTCGTTTCAATCCAAAAAATATACGTCACAAAGTACCATTTTGTCACCTTATAAAGATTTGAAAAGTGCAATATTGTCTGTAATTTCAACAAGAGCTTTAGATTTGACAACTACCTGCATGAGTTATTTAAAACAACTTAAATGTATGCTAGCAAATACAGGAAATATTGACAAAGATGTTTTAGAAAGGCTAAGAGTTGAAATTGAAAAAAAATAATGAATTAAAAAACAAGAAAATAAAAATAGTGGGAAAAGAAAGATTCCATTCAGAGGAAGTATCTGGAATAGAAACTGCTAAAAATATGCTTATGAAGCAAAGTTTAACCATAGGTGCCTGGGTATAAATATTACGCGTAGAGGAAACAAGCAAGAAAGAATTTATCGGCAAATATATGGCTGTTGAGGGCAGGGCCAGATTTGGAAGTGTGGGGACAACGAAGCAGTGGAAGCCCCTAATCAGGGTTCGAAAAGATCATCATAGTTTCAGAAATATCTGATACTTTGATATATATCCTTATATTTTTATATGTATATATATATATATATATATATATATATCTGATTTTTTTGGCCCTTGAAAGTTAGGATGTTTTGTAAAACCTTTATTGCGGGGTCCCCGGGGCGGTAGCCCTGCCTGCCCTCCCCTAGTTGAGGGAAATATTATCAGATGAAATATTTTTTAGAAATCCGAGATGGGAGTTTTTATTTTATTTTTCCTGATGTAGACAACATGGGTTTCATTGAAAAAACATCAAATAATAAAAAAAAAAATTAATGGGCCAGAATAAAACTATAGAGGCCATTACTTTTTTTTAAGAATGACAAGTATGGATATCATGCATTGAAAGAAACCTTATTAATATTTTGTCAAATTTACTGTTAGCACTATTTTTTTTAAATTAAATAGTTAAATTTTGTTAACTGACTCTTAAGTCTATATTATCACACTGCAATGAACAAATAGTATGCGTTTTTATCGCTTCTTAGACTTTATAATACCCATTTTACCCCCACAGGCTACCCATTTTCACCTGCATGGGGTAAAATGGGTATAGAAAACGACACTCCTCTCAAAAAATAAATTTTATCAAATTATGTATGAAAATCATTTAATTCTACTCATAACATATGTCATGTATACATAACACAAAAAAAAAAAAAAAAAGAAACAAAATATTTTGACAAAAATATTTGAGTCAAAATCCAAAAGTAGGCCATGGGTTTACCCATTTTACCCCACCTGATCCTACTAACCGAATATTCGGTTCCAACACAATTCAATATTTTGCAACCAAACAACAAACATTTAAATATTTGACAATTCGTAAACGAACATGTTTTTTATACATGAAAGAAAGTTACTGTCGAAAAAATCACAATACAACATTTTTACTTATTAATTTTATCTAAAGTAAATTTAATGTAAAAAGAAAACGTATATATGTTAAATTTTAAAATCTTATGACACATTACATTAGCCGTACTAACTGCTTTAAAAACTATTGCACACTAGCCAGAAAAAAAAATCATAATGTTAAGTTGTAGTTATAAATATGCAAAATCAATTTATTGCTTAACTTTTTATATAAAATACACAGCTAAGAAAAAGAAAGGAGAACAATTGGTTGTCAGTTATAGACTAAAAACCACCTGTCTGTCCTAAACCCAACCCTGAATAACACTTTATCAGTTACCAAAAAGATTGACAGATCAGAAAATTACTTGAAAGAAATGTAATTTATTGATATTTTAAGCAACTTGGATTTGTATTTGTAAGGAAACAGCATGACATAACATATTATCGTGATTAACAGTTACCAAATTGTATATCAGGAAAGAAAGTAATTATCCATTTATGCGGATGCAGATAAATATAAACCAAATTAGCCATTTACAGTATTAATTTATTTTTTCTTTTGAAATGATTAGTAATAATTATATTTATTGTAGATTAATTTACATTACCCAAAATGGATTAATATTTTCAATTTTGAATTGCTGTAAAATGTAAGCAAAAAAAATTTCAACAAGTATTTGGTATTTATTCTGCAGAATATGGTATTCAGTGCAATTATATTTTTTGTGATACAATATTTCGTGTTGAGGTTTTACAATCTGATTTGCTCGATTACTCTCGATATTATAACAATCTATTAAATTTTATCCGCTATACAAATTAGAGTGGAATTTTGTATTTCAGTAGATTTTATCTTAATTATAGTTGTGTAGATTGTAAAAATTGAATACATCTTTTTTATTTTTTAATTCTTTATTTCCTTGTGTTTTTGAGTTTGTTAACTTTGAATCGTATTCCCAGTCATTGGATTATTATTTTCTTATTCATATTAGTGTCCTGCACTTGTCAGTGAAGTGCTGTTATCTTTTTTTTCTTTAGCAATATTTGAATTTGATGCTATTTGTCTTAATCAGTGTATTTTAATCTAAAACAATGTGTCTCAAGAGTCAGCATGTCAAATACAGTTGAACTTGTTTAATAAGGTTAAGTTTAGTTATTTAAATTAAAAATTTCATTATAATACATACATTAAATTGAAAGCAGTGATGTTACCATCAATTTTTCTGAGGGTAAACTCCCGGTAATCCACTATACACAGTATGTGTATGCGATCATATGCATAATTTGAAAATTTTTGAAGCTTGAGGGCGTATGGAGTATACCTTATGGTAACACCACTGATTGAAAGTCTTGGCTCAGATGAACAAAAATTTGACTTCTTTACTTAAAGTGTTCAAGATTAAATGCTGTAATTTCCTTTTTAAGAAATAATACAACATTTTGTAAGGTAGTAGAAGCATCATTGTATATTGAGAAAAAAATTAAAGGCCCGTCCATTTGTTTACCTGTGGGCATTTCAATTTACTTAAAGATAAATCTTCAACTTATATAAATTGCAACTTATTCAGCGATTATCCATTATCACCTTCCTTTTTCAAATGTATGTACAACTTTCTGAATGTACGACTAATTAGATTACAATAGGTATTAGTAGTAATATTTTTAAAAGCATTTCTTTTTTTCACAGTTATCACTCATTCACGATTCTTACGAATAACGGCTAATTTGAACAAAATCCTGGGTTTTTTTATATTTCGCATTTGAGTTCAACTCTCAACATGATAGTAGTTCAATTTTACTGTTATATCACTTCAATAATATAACAAGCCAAGTGTACTGAATTATTGTACTAAAAAATTCTTTGTGGTGATATAAAGTGCCTTCTTGGAATACTTATTTACCTTTTGATTAGGGGAAATTTGGAAATTATTTAATATGATAATTTGGAAATTATCATATTAAATTAATCTTACAATTTACCACAAAAAGCATCTTATCTCCTTTCTCAATGCAGCAGCTGATGCCAGGGTTCGTACGGGTCATGGAAATCCTGGAAAGTCATGAAAAAAAAATAACAGAATTTCAGACCTGGAAAAGTCATGGAAAATTGAAATTTTCATTGAAAGTCATGGAAATTTATTTCAAGTCATGGAAAAATGTCCTGGACAAAAAGAAAGGAACAGTAGCTAAAGGAGCATTAGAAATCTTGAGTGATTTAACAGTATAGCACATAAAAGCTATTAAAAGTGGAAAATTGAACGATCCAAAAATCAAATCTGAATTTTGAAATCTCATTGCATCCACTTCTGTCGCAGCCGCTTGCCATTTTTTGCGATTTGATTTTACTGCCTAGACATCACGTATTTTGAATCTTCTGTTATTTTCAACACTTATGTTTCATATTCTGTAGTAGCAAAATTTCACGTTCTTAGTTTTGCCACGCCCACTCAAGAAAAAAAAGCAATTGCGCATGCAAGTACGATTCCATCACTCGTAAGGACTTTATTATTAAATTTATCAGAGTTTATCTTAATTTGTTGAATGTTTTAGAAAATAAAGATCTTAAGTCAGGCGCGATAGAATACAGAAAAGAAGGAATTCTAATGCTCTAAAACAGTAGTGCCCAACATACGGCACGCAAAACTAATCCATGTGACCCACTACTACGTTCAATGTCGGGAATTAAACGTGCTCTGGAATTTCTGAACCTAATAATTTATATGCATTTGAAAATATGCAAATTTGTAAACAAAACAAATATACTTTTGAATCAGAAGATTGATTCATCACTGATTGTTTTTTTTTTTTTTTTTCAAAAAAGATCTGGTTTAGAAACATAAAGAAATAACTATGTGGCTTTACTTTAAAGAACCAAAATACTGTCAAGTTACGTGGATGATTAAAGGCACTGTTGACACTAAAAAGTAACTTTTGAAGCAAATTTATTGAAACTTAGTGATGACTCATTCAACCTTTGTCCCATTCAATATCATTTTGCCTGTTTAAAAAAAATATCAGACATTTAAGCATCATCATATTCGTTTCACTGCATTTTTACTTTACTTAAATTCATATGATGAAGACAAAATAAGAATAGTTTAGTTATTTAAGTGTACACTTATATTTTTTCCATTACGAGTAAATGTTTCAATGAGGCTGTGGCATTCATATAGACGTTTTGCTAACGCTCATTTCCAAATCTTACCAAGTTTCAGATTTAATAGTGAATTAACAATTCACTTCGTGTAACGAGGTCATGAAAATTTTCATTGAAGTCATGAAAAAGTCATGGATTTTTTTCATGCAAATAGAGTATGAACCCTGTGATGCGCTAGAAATCTCTGTTTCGAAGGTTTTAGACAACATTAGATGGTTTATAATTTTAACAAGATACTGAAATATTTGGCTTCCTATTTAAATTTTGTACTCATATAAGTTAAATTTTAGACAGGGAAAATTCAGGGAACTTTAAAAATTTCTATTAAAATTGGAAATTTTACTATTCCAATAGAAATTCCCAATTTTAGAAATTTAAGTTGCTAAACGCAATGTCTAAATATATTAACTACAAAATAAATAAATAATGAAAATGAAATAAAAAATTACATTTTTTTATACCTAAGTAAATATTAAAATGTCTATCATAAGAACAATAGGTTACATTATGTTTTTATTGACATATAGCTTGAATTGTACAAAATTAATTCAAAGAGATTGCGATAAGTTGTCTATTCTGTTCAGTTTAACTTTTTCCTTTTAAGATGTAAGCAATACATGGTTAAAAGTTTTTTTTTTTTTAATAAAAAGTTCGGCCTAAATGTCAGTTACCATGCTGCTATTTCAAATATGATAAATTTTTCTTTACTTATGCTTAATTGTTTTTCCCCCCTGTAATGAAGCTATCAGCAAATAAATGTTAATATTAGTGTTCTTTCATTTTAAAACTGCATATTCATATAGGGAAAACACTTGAAATATCCCCCCCCCCCCCCGGACTTGAGTGGTAACCATGTTAATGAAACAGAGAAAACTTCATCGCAATTTTTTTCCCCAATATTTATGAAGCACGGAAGTACATTGCTTGTACATGCAGCAAACAATAAGCGTCATGATTTTTCTAATTGTGTATTGATTATTAATAAGGGCTGTAACAAATACTTTTTGAGATATTTATTGCAATTTCGCAAATTAATTTGTTAAAGATAGCCAAATGTTGTTAGGTACAAAACATGTTCTTTTTTTTGGGGGGGGGGCTGAAAGGAAATAAACTTTCAGAAAGTTAAGTTGTTTCATCCCCTCCCCATCCACTCATCCCTTTATAATTATACTTCAAGGCATTTGAATTAATTGTTTGTTTTCATATGTTTCTTTTATCTATCTAGGATTGGCAAAAGGTGCAGAAAAGTTAAGTGGTGTAACTTCTGGCTCTTCATGATTATGAGTTATCTTTTTCCCGTTATAATATATATATTTTCTGTATTACTTGTTTCAGAAATAAATGTTTCTTCTTATAAATTGGTGTGTATATTTTTTAGTCTTTTTTTAGATTGAGTTCAACTTGCTGAATAAAATCCCATATGTGTATAATGTATAACAAGACCGACACTAATTTTATTGATTTACTGATAAGTAGATACTGATATGTTGTTAAACGATTTTTTTCAAGCCTAATGCAGCATTTTTGTAAGGTAAAATTTCTACAGGTCATCTTAGAACAAAAGAAACACTAAACAATGCAAATCGTTACTAAATAATTTACATTAAATGTGCATTGTGAAATCCTGAAATAGAGGATGGATTTGATAACTTAGTGTTTGTGATAAGAATATTTAAAAGTTATTTATTAAGCTCCAATATAATAAAAGAATACATGAAGGTTGAAATTTAAAAAAATTGTTAACAGTTACTATTTAAACGTTAATTACTTTTTACATGAACCTTTTTATTATTTTTTAAATATATATATTTTTAATTGCTGTAATGCAGCATTATTAGTTTCATTATTGATATTTTAATGAATATACAAAAAAATTGTTTCATACATAAAAATAATCTTCACAAAAAGGAGAGGAAGTGTTATACAACTCTGCCTTTTTTATGGGGATGCTACTCACTAAGCTTCAAGATAATGATCTGAGAGTACAGTGAAAATGTATTATATGCATGTTACAAAGTCATATACACATAGCAGTAATAAAGAACCAGGAGTAGTTCAAAAGAACAAAAAAAAATGGTTAACATTTTCATTTCTTCTTCAAAACTAGAATTCAAAAGTAAATACAAATTTTTTTGGTATGACTTTTTTTTTTTTTTTTAAATTGAAAACCAATTAATTTTTTGTAGGGGAATTTCAAACAAGGATATTTTACAGTTCAACAAATTATGAATTGATTAATAATCAAAACAAATAAAGTTCCAGCCTTCTGGAGCTAAAAACGTAAGCAAACATTAAATGAAAAGAGGCATGTTTTTATTTTCAGGAAGATTATTGTAGATTTTTCAATAAGAAATGTACACATTTAAAAGTTTTTCAAAAACTAATTTTTAACTTTTAATGTTGACAATATGAAAAAGCCGACACTGAGAAGTATAATTTTGGGAAATTTTGAAGAAGTATAAATAAAGTTATCTTACCAGCAGCCAACAAAAACAAAGTTCTAAAACATAAAAATACGAGAAAAGAATGGTAGAAAAGCCTAAACTAAAAGCATCAGATTTTAAAAATCATGTTAGGAAAGCAACTGATATGGAAGGTAACTGGAAAAAAATGCAGCTGGTGGTAGTAAATTACTGCTAGAATAGCAGCAAGTGGTGCTAGTATTGCTGCTAGGCTAGCAACTTGTTCTAGTAACACAAACTAGAATTTGTATGCTAGCTAGCATTAAAAGTAGGCCAAAACAGTGCATGGCATGCCAGCACTTCTGCTAGAACTAGCAAAAATTAAAGCAACACATGGTAGAGATCTTGTTAGAAAAGCTAAAAAAAGAGCACTGGATGGTTGCTAGCAAAGAAAGAATAGCATCTGGTGGTAGTACATTTATGCTAGAATAGCAGCAAGTGGTGCTAGTAATTGCTGCTAGGCTAGCAACTTATTCTAGTAACACAAACTAGAATATGTATGCTAGCTAGCATTAAAAGTGGGCCAAAACAGTGCATGGCATGCTAGCACGACTGCTAGAACTAGCAAAAAACTAAAGCAACACATGGTAGAAATCTTGCTAGAAAAGCTTAAAAACGATCAATGGATGGTTGCTAGCAAAGAAAGAATAGCATCTGGTGGTAGTACATTTCTGCTGGAATAGCAGCAAGTGGTGATAGTAATTGCTGCTAGGCTAGCAACTTATTCTAGCAACACAAACTAGAATTTGTATGCTAGCTAGCATTAAAAGTGGGCCAAAACAGTGCATGGCATGCCAGCACTTCTGCTAGAACTAGCAAAAAATTAAAGCAACACATGGTAGAAATCTTGCTAGAAAAGCTAAAAAAAAAAGCTCTGGATGGTTGCTAGCAAAGAAAAATTAGCTCCCGGTGGTAGTAAATTACTGCTAGAATAACAGCAAGTAGTGATAGTAATTGCTGCTAGGCTAGCAACTTATTCAAGCAACACAAGCTAGAAATTGTATGCTAGCTAGCATTAAAAGTGGGCCAAAACAGTGCATGGCATGCCAGCAAGTCTGCTAGAACTAGCAAAAAATTAAAGAAACATGTGGTAGAAATCTTGCTAGAAACGCTAAAAAAAAAGCAATGAATGGTATCTAGCAATGAAAAAATAGCATCTGGTGCTAGTCAATTACTGCTAGAATAGCAGCAAGTGGTGCTAGTCAATTACTGCTAGAATAGCAGCAAGTGGTGCTAGTCAATTATTGCTAGAATAGCAACTCATTCAAGCAACACAAGCTAGAAATTTTATGCTAGCTAGCATAAAAATTGGGCCAAAACAGTGCATGGCATGCTAGCAAGTCTTTTGCTAGCTAGCATAAAAAGTGGGCCAAAACAGTGCATGGCATGCTAGCAAGTCCTTTGCTAGCTAGCATAAAAAGTGGGCCAAAACAGTGCAAGGCATGCTAGCAAGTCCTTTGCTAGCTAGCATAAAAAGTGGGCCAAAACAGTGCATGGCATGCTAGCAAGTCTGCTAGAACTAGCAAAAATTCATGCTAGTTTATGCTGTTTTACTTGCTGGGAATAAGCATGTAACGCTATGCTAGCAAAGAAATTCTAGCATGAATTTTGACCTGGGTGGCACGTTTTGCATGTAACAAGCGAAAAAAAATTTGATTTCTTCCAATGCTTTAAAATCTATTACGTGACTTGGCTTCGCGAATGAAAGTCTTCACTCCCTCCATTTTATCTCTTCTCAATGGTTCGGACCCTCTTCTGAAATTTTTATCAAGGCTAGTCCGCCTTGGTTGAAATGAAACAATATTCAGAAAGTTAAAAAGAGAGAGAGAGAGAGAAAGGTAAACTGGTTCTTTTCTCCTTCGAAGTGACGAAGAAGTGAAATGGTGTTGAATTATTTTGTAAACCTTTAAACGAAACGAAACAAGTTTTGAAGTTCTACATTTTTTGAACTTACTGTTTCCCATTGATAATTCAAAGAAATTGCAGTCAAATATTTTTTCCAGAATTTTACACATGGAGAGATCTTTTTACTGGCGTCATCTGTTGGTGGTTAAGAAAAGTAGAACCTCTCGTATTTAATGTTCCTTGTGCAATAGGATCCTTGCTGACCACGAACCCGGATAATTAAAATCATCGGGCTTGCTTTCTTGTTGATTTTTGTCAAAAGTTTTGCGTGAAATTTTAGTGAAAAAGCTTAAGTGAAAGCTTTTTGGTTCTGAAGTTTCAAGAAATATGAAGAGTTATTTATTTATTTATTTATTTATTTATTTTTTTTTTGTAAGAAGTAAAAGTACTGAACGAGTTTATAACATGTACCCTAGTAAAAATAAATAAATAAAAAATAAGCACACGGCACAGGTCCGTGATCCGTCAATTAGGGGTTCAGGAGGATTAGAGGGGTCAATTGTCCCCTTCTTACTTCGAAAAATTAATGTATTTATATTGAAATGGGTGCTATTTTTAGTGTAACTTCCATCAATTGCGCGCCTTCCCCCCCCCCCACCCTTCACCCCCAAAAAACTGGAATAATTTGAAATGAAGGGCCTGCCCTAAACCTCTCTAAATGACGAGCCTGGTTGAAAAACGTTAAATGCTGAATTTGAGAAGAAAAGAGCCTAATATATGCTCGGGACTTTTATGTACATTACAAGCATCACAAAACTTATCAAACAAAGAATGAATATAAATCTTGCCAATGGTCTGTGATCCTATTGCCGCAGGAGCGACAAAAATTCTATCTCCTTTTCAAAAGATTCTAGTTATTTTAAATACCAATAGATGACGCCAGTGAAACTTTTCGTCGGCGTTTCGCAATCTTTTTCGAGTCTGGGACCGATTAGATTTGTAATAAAATTTCGCGAACCAAAAATATATTTTTTCCCTAAAATATTGTACGATTTATATTATGATTTATTTACAATAATATTTGAATGTAAAGTCAAGTAATTATTGTAGATTAGGATTGATTGGGGTAAGTGGGACCCCTTTTGAGAACAGTTGGTTTTGGAAACCTCATGCAAAATTTTGGGAAAAAAATGCATAAATATATAAATAAACTTATTGTCTTAATTTATCTTGCTTGAAATATTCTTAGCGAGTATATTTTTTAAAAATTAGGTGGGTGTCTCACTTACCGCCCTCCTTTTATTTCTATTGAAATCGAGCATATCCAAAAAAAGGGGTAAGGGGGGTTTACTTGATAAAGTATGCAAATTTTTAGTATGAATTAAATTTTTGTAAGTGCATCCATTTATAAGGTAGTTACTGTCCTTCAAATCTGTTTGACTGAAAATTTTAAAATAAAAACCAAAACAGTTACAATTGTGAAATTTATTGAAGAATGTAGGTACACATTTTACTTCTGCATATAAAGGTGTGTTAAATAAACGTAATACAGTTGATTAAGATCAATTTTGGCAAATTAGTCAAAACTATAAATTAAAAAAGAAATTGGAAACACTAAATGGCTGCGTTAATTTTAAGTAGGCTAAGAAAGAACTATTTTCATTTTATCCTTAGTAATAATTTCAAAATCATCTGCAACAGCCAATAAAAGGTCACTATTTCTATTCATTCTTGCAAATTCAGCAGTATTTTTTAAAATTTGTATCATTAACTTCCAACATTAAACCTACATTGCACTTTATGATTTTCTTTGATGTAAGTTTCACAAATACATAATCACCAGATGTAGTAGTTTTGTAGCTGAACTATCAATTCCTTCTAGGCTGTCAAAGTTTTGGACACTACAATAAACCGCAGTAAAAACCCTAGTTTTTACCGTCCTGTTCAAAACTGTTCGAAAGTGTCCGAAACTCGATTTTTAACAGAAATAGTATTTTGTGAGAAAACATCAAAAACAGAATAAAGTGTATGAAAATATTGTTTTATATTCAGTATGAACATTCAGCTTATTTATGCAGCTGATTTTAATCTAGCTACATAGAAGTTGAATTCTTGATTAAAGTTTTCAATTTGTATGCATGAGGTTTTTTTATCTTTTTCTTTTTTTCTTTCTTTCTTTCTTTCTTTTTTTTTTTTTTTGACGGTTTTGTAATCAAATTTCCCTTTATTTGTGCATGTGTGCAAATGAAAACAGGGTTGGCAAGGTTTTTACCATCCTGTTCAAAACCCTTGTGTCCATAACTGTCCAAAACTATTTTGAGAAATTGTATTTTGTGAGGAAATATCAAAAGCAGAACAAAATGTGTCAAAGCTATGTTTTCTTTAATATTTTTCAATGTGAACATTTAAGTATAAATATATATGTAACTAATGATATACAGTTGATTTTAATTTAGTTACGTAAAAGTTGAATTCTTTATTAAAAATTTCAATTTGTACGCATGAGTTTTTTTTTTTTTTTTTTCCCATAATAGTAACCAAAATTTTCGACATTTATGCATGTGTGCAAAAGAAAGCGTTGAAAAAATTGTGCAATAATTGACTTAAATGAAATAAATTACAATTTTTTTTGTAGGGTAACACCCCCAGTAATTGGCACGGCACCAGTGATTGGCACTTCCAACAGAAATGTCCTAAAAAAAGACTCGTATCCAATTTTTTTAAAACAGAAGGCTATATACCAACTGAATGTACATTAATTTTACAGAGTATAACTTCAATTCATGTTACTAAATGGCAGCAGTACGTAGGAAAGAGAAACAATTGTGGCTTGTGTCAAATCAGCCAGTTTTGTTGCAAAAGCTTCTTCTCTGGCTTAAGGGAAGCATGCACATAAATCCATTAAAATCTGTTTCGTTGTCAAAAGATTTGTTTAGTTGAAAGGTGTTACTTTAATTGTGTAGAAGTATATTTTCGTCCCTATTTGGAATTTTAAAATAATGATGGGTGCCATTTACTGGTGCTTCAATTTTGCTAGTCCCCAGTAATTGGCATGTGTGCCAAATACTGGCGCAATAGCGTCATTTCCGTGATGAAACTGAGTGAGGTGTCATTATCTTCAGTTTTTGCGTAGATTACGAATATGATAAAGTGGAAATTGAAATCGGTAGCTTTTGTACAGTAATTGTCAAAAAATGCATCAAAATCATTAATTTTTGAAGTTGCGGCTTCTTTGTCAATTGGAGTGACTTTCACCAGAAAAAAATCCAAATGAAAGTTAATCAGTAATTTATTTTATACTGAGGGCTCCGTCCTTTGTTCAATTCGCTCGCTAACCCCCGTTCGCCACCTACGGTATATCAATGCCGCCTGCAGCGGGTGGTTTTTTAAGAGAAAGAAAACCGGCTTGTTGCATTTGATAAATAAAAAAAAGAGGAAAACTTATGCAAAAAAGTATGCTATATGAGTTTTTAACTATACTTGGGGCAAACCTAACTTGGTAGCATTCGTAAAATCAAAACTGTAAACCAAAGGATGAAACAGCATTAATTTCACAATCTTTTCCATGGAACATTTCAAATTTATATATTTTATTTCTCTAAAATATTTTTCCAAGATGAAGGAGAGTGATTTAGCATTAATTTATATAAAACTAGTGGTACCCGCACAGCTTTGACCGTAATAGGAAAATTAAAAGGTCTTTTGGTTCGCCTGTGTGGCGAATTTTCTCTCCAGTTGGCTTGTACCCATGTTACGGTTTCACGTTATGATAATTTCGTATCTCGCCAATTGGCTTGTGCCCATGTTACGGCTCCATGTTATGATAATTTCGTAATTTACTCGTTCATCTTATGTTATTTTTGTTCTTAAAATTGGAATAGAAAAAAGACTACATCGAATTTTCGGAAAATCGCTTCGAGGTGCACACCCCCATGCTACAAACTAATTTTGTGCCAAATTTCATGAAAATCGGAGGAGCGGTCTAGGCGCTATGCGCATCACAGAGGTCCAGACAGGCAGACAGAGATCCAGACAGAGAGACTTTCAACTTTATTATTAGTAAAGATAAAGAAAACAAATTCTTCCCCATATTATCAAATTTATATGAAAAATGGGTTTAAAATTGGAATAGAAAAAGAACAAAATCGAATTTTTGAAAAATCGCTTCGAGGTGCACACCCCGATACTATAAACTAATGCTGTGCCAAATTTCACGAAAATCGGCAGAACGGTCCAGGCGCTATGCTCGTCACAGAGATCCTGACAGACAGATAGACAGAAATCCGGACAGAGAGAGATGCGGGCAGAGAGAGATAAGAACAGAGAAACTTCCAGGTTCATTATTAGTGAAGATAAAAAAGAAGAAAGATAAACACATTCTTCCCCATATTATCAAATTTATATGAAAAATGGGCTTAAAATTGGAACAGAAAAAGAACTTCATCGAAATTTTGAAAAAATCGCTTCGAGGTACACATCCCCATGCTACAAACTAACTGTGCCCAATTTCATGAAAATCTGCCGAACGGTCTAGGCGCTATGCGCGTCACAGAGATCCTGACAGACAGAGATCCGGACAGAGAGAGATCCTGACAGACAGAGATCCTGACAGACAGAGATCCTGACAGACAGAGATCCTGACAGACAGAGATCCCGACAGAGAGACTTTCTGCTTTATTATTAGTAAAGATTACCTACTTTACATTAACATTACTCATGTTTCTTATGATGATAAAATTTGTAAGTAATTTAAAAGTAAAAAATAAAGTGATTTTCCAGTTCTATTAACATGTGCCAATTACTGGATCACAAGGTGTCATACACTGGGGTATCAGGTGCCAATTACTGGTGATTTTGGTAACTTTTAACATGCATAGTTTTATAAAAGTATCGATTCAAATATTTTTGATTTTAGTGAACCAAATAGATGCACAGATGTGCACTCTTTGATACAAAAATATATGCAAGAGAGGATTTTTTTTCTAAGTACTGAAAACAGAGGTAAGTTTAAGGACAAACTCTTAAAGTTCTAATTACTGGGGTCTTTACCCTATTTAAAGAATGTATTATATTAAAAATATGAACTAAAAAAGAAATCGAACAAGTTTTAAAGTATAAATGCACATAGTTAATCTTCAATTTATTGTTCTTCGATCTGTGATTTAAAAAATAATTTTCGTTAATACATCATGTAAAACATATTTGCAAAGACCATTAAGAAAATTAAGCTTTTTTTTTGCACCTAAATATTTTACATTTAATTACACTCCTTTGAGTTATATATGGAACTTAAATTAGTTGTCTTGGTAGTGTTGTGAATTTCCTTTCATAACTCAACCAACTGTTACATAATTAAGTTTTTATGTAATCGAGTTATTGAAAGTTTTTTAAGAAAATGTTCTTTTTAAATGAACATTTTGTAGAAAAGTATTATCAAATACTCACATTAATTAAACCTCATTAATATTTATATTTATGCATTACAAATATTGCAGCAAATACGAAATGATGGGATTGCACCCTTTTACTTTTAGCATACTTTTGGACAGCTTAAGATACTTTTGAACAGTTTCCGACAATTTTGAACGGTAAGAACCACCTGTGCTGTCCTAAACCAGTTTCGGACAGTCCAAAACCCGACCCTGGTCATTATAGTTGTACGGTTAAAACCATCTGTGCTGTCCTAAACCAGTTTCGGACAGTCCAAAACCCAACCCCGGTCGTTATAGTTGTCTTGTATTTCACTAATACAAATCTTCACTATTATGGGGAGAACCACTTATCCCATGGTGAGGGTACCCACTTATCTCTTAGAGTGAAAATTTACGGGATAAGGGAAACCCCACCTCTCAAAATAATATTTTATGCAAAAACTCCTGATGCAATATGTACTTTAAGTTTAACTATACACGACTATTTTAATCATTATTAAAATTAAAAAAAAAAGAAAGAAAGAAAAAATAACTATAACCTGGAAAAACTTCTTTGAAAAATGTTGCTTGAACGAGCAAAAAAATATTTTTCAGACTTTTTTTTTCAACTAAGTTATATGAGCTAGAAAAAAAATTCCACGAAACCCAAATATATGCAAAACCAATCACTGATCGAACATGACATGATCAGTGTAAAAAAAAAGATAAAAACCATATCCATATTTCATTTTTAGCGGGATGACTCACTTACCCCAGTGACCCCCTTTCTCCAACCAACCCTTTTAAGTAAGTAAACCGTTCAGAAAATTGCAGATTACATAAAAAGTACTAATCGCAAAGTGAATGTAAAACTGTCGCATAAAACGTTGGCATTGTTAATTGTAGTATTTAATTATTTTTAATAAATATTTTTTTAACTTGGATAATATTGAGATTTTTTTTTTAATACTAAAGACTATTTCTATAATATAAGCTTGGTTTGCCCTGAAAAGTATGAAGTAAAATAAGTTTATGATTTCTTGATTACAACACTGAAAAATTGTAGTTTATCATAATAACCCTTATGTTTAGATGAAGCAGCCGAAAATATTTAACTTAAAAATTTGAGAGAACAAGTAAGCGGTGTACAGCTTAGTACAAAAAGCTTTTACTACACTGCTGGTATTTCCTCTTTTCCTAATTTTTAATTTTAGTTTTATTGCCTACTTTTGAATTAATCTTAGTAGCTTTGTATTTCGGTTAGGTGCAATTTTTGAGCGTTATAATCGAGAAATCATTTTCTAATTTATTCATACTTTTTAGTGCGAGCCAAGCCAGTAGTTTTTTTTAAGTATTTCTTTTAGTTTTAAATATGTATTTCCGTTTCGAAATATATTTGACAGAAAACTTTTTGAAATTTAAAACTTATTTACCTGCTACCAATCCTCCTTTAAGGAAAAAACCGGCATTGACTTGTTTAAATATAAGTATTGCAAATAAAGAAAGAATTGCTTAAATTTACCGTTCATCTGCTCTAAACATTGCAAGTTTATGTGCTCAAATTTAAAAGCAGCTTGGAACAAGTAAGGTAAACACACAAATAGTAGCCACTATTTGAAAAAATAGGAAATGTTTATTTTTAGATATAATTTAATACTTTGTAGAAATCTTTATTGTAGTATTACTTATTTGACAATGACCTACAAATGTGCTAGAGAGAGAAATGTATTGTTCGTAATTGCAAAAGTATCCAGCAACTGGAATAATGACATGAATAATTAACTGTACAATGGCGTTTAGAACAACCCTTCGTAAAGCAAAATATTTAAGTACGCCACACCACGCTTCACCGTTTTTTAAGAAAAACACAACACTGCAAGTGAAAAAAAAATCTGGAAACACAGGGACCCATCCCCCTAAGAGCAAAGGCGAACTGTAAATGATCTAAGCAAATACCACGAAGACCCATTCCCATTCGGGCGCCAGCTTCCAGAAAAGAGCGAGAAAAAGAAACTATCACCCCCCCCCCCCGCACCATGACCCCCTTAAATTGCCAATTCAGGGCCAGGACCCCCCTATCCCTCTGTGGCCATCCCTAAAAAGCACGACTTTAAGGCAGTTATGTGCAAATCCTCATATAAATAATAACTAATGATTGAGTAACTCGCGAGTTTTAACAATGAAACTCGTGCCACGACATGATGAATTGATAATATGTTTGGTAATGTTTAACATGCAGGGAAAGGCTTTATTGGGACAAGGCTGAACTCAATCGGGTAACTTAACTGTTTTACTGGTAAGACTGTCATTTTAGGAGAGAAAACAACGAACGCTACCTACTGGAGTTTAGGGGTAATCCACTGGAGTTAGGGTTACGATTTCAAGTATCAAAATATCACCAAACAGGCAATTTCTTCGTTCAAATGTAGAAGCAATTTTCATCCGTCATGCCTTGACGGGCGATTTTCTAGTTTTTGAATACTTATTCCGTCATTTAATTTGAACTTTTAAGCCTATTTATCAACAGTTGTAATTTTTACAATTAGTGTTAGATGTTTAATATAATGATCATTTTACAAATAACCAGCAAATCTACAATGGGGGAAAACTCTGTCCATTCATAATCACAAAAGCATCTAGCAAACTGAATTTTTACCCAAATAATTAACTACATAAAGATTTAGAGAACGATAAATCTTTCAGCACATAAACTAATCGTGCCACACCACGTGTCACCGTTTTATGAGATAAACACAGCAATGCACGTTAAATAAAATCTAAAAAACACAATTTTAATGAGAGTACGAGATAAAAAACATTTATTTTGGAAATTGCCCTGAAAGAGATGTCTACATTTTTTCTGATGATTTTCAAAATTATTATTGGAGCTGTTTATTGTTTTGATCTTTTGAGAATTAACCTGCTAATCTGCAAAGGATGAAATTTTGGTCTTTCATAATCACAGAGGCATCTAGCGAATGGAATTACTAGGCAAAAAATTAACTATAAAGATTTTACGAATATCCATTCTTTCAGCAAAGAAATTAAGTGCGTCACGTGTCACCGTTTTCTCAGATAAGCACAACAAGTGAAATAAAATCTGAAAAACACGATTTATTGAAATTACGAGAAAAAAAAAACATATTTATTTTGAAAATTACTTTGAACAGATCCTACATTATTACTGATATAATTATTGGAACTGTTAATTGTTTTGGCCATTTGACAAATAACAGGTAAGTCTGCAATAAGGAAAAATTCTGTTCATTCATAATTACAAAAGCATCTATCGAATGGAATTTTGCTACATTAATAATTAACTCTAGAAAGATTTGAAGGAAATACCTTCCTTTCAGCTCAGAATGCAAGTGTGCCACACCACGTGTCACCCTTTTGTATGATAAACACAACAATACAAGAGAAATAAAATCTTAAGAACACAATTTTTATACGATTGCAGCAAAAAAATAACATTTATCTTGAAATAAACCATGAACAGATGCCTACATTTTTACTGACATAATTTTCAAAATAGTTATTGGAAATGTTTATTGTAATAATTGTTTGACAAATAACCAGTAAATCTGCAATAGGGAAAACTTCTGCTCATTCATAATCACAAAAGCATTTTGTGAATGGAATTGCTACGTAAATAGTTTACTATACAAATATTTTAAGAACATACCTCCTTTCAGCTAATAAGGTAAGTGTGCCGCACCACGTGTCACCGT
Source organism: Uloborus diversus (assembly GCF_026930045.1). Classification (NCBI taxonomy): domain Eukaryota; kingdom Metazoa; phylum Arthropoda; class Arachnida; order Araneae; family Uloboridae; genus Uloborus; species Uloborus diversus. The sequence continues at coordinate 189,366,751 of NC_072732.1, read as the reverse complement.
TTTGTCACATGAACACAACAATGCAAGTGAAATATAAAGTCTAAAAAACACATACCAGGTGGGTTTTCAGAGCGGAGTTTCACACATATCTAGCCAAATAAACAATAAACACGCATTCTCTCTCTAAATAAATAGCGACACGTAACTAGAAATCCAAGCACTGCGCCGAGTTACGTTTTCAAGTTCAAATTAAGCACGCAAAGGAGTTCCGCGCGTATTTGGGAAGTGTAGGTTCATCGACCGACAAAGTACGCGAAGCGTGGAAGTTCAGCATTACGGTCGCAAGCTCCTGTCGAGCTTGAACTTTTCGGGCCCAATATTGCATAATTAACGGGAAATTTTTTTGAAACAGTGACGTCATCTGTGTAAATATGTCGAGGAGTCTAAGGATGGCACTGGACAACCAGCATAAGGCGTCGGAATGAGCTGGTGGTCGTTATGATTTGACTGGATGGTGGCAAAATTCATGATTCGCTATTTTGAACCAAATAATTGTTCAAATCTTTTTTTTTTCTTTCCTATCAAATTTTGTTTGAAGACAAAAACAGCACAAGTGGTTTAAATTGAGCCTCCCCCCCCTGTTACCCCTAGGATTGCAGTAAAATCTTGATGGGGTTTCAGTTGGTCTGAGTTCATGAAAGTTCGCATTAAACAAAATAACCTACATATACAAAAACAAACTACGGTACATAGTAAAAATTGTATTTTGAGCTAATGAGAATGATATACAAAATTGCATAAGAGAGAAAATTAAGTTGAATGGGGTAACGGCACCAGTAACAGACATGCTTAAGACATCGCTCTCCTGTTAACTCAATTGTCTGAGTCTTTTAATATGTTTAGAATTTTAAAACTAATTTTCTCGCATGAAACTACATCTCATCTAACATTTGGCTGCTTCTGGATCCTCTGAATAAGTTAATTCTATTTTTATTTGCTCCATTTCGAAGAAAAGGTCCTATCCCCAGTAACAGACACCGAAAAATCTGATAATACCCAGGGACAGATAGGATGAGAAAAGGATGAGTAATGGACAAAATTTCTTTTTTCTCTTCAAAATGTGCAAAAGTTCTTTATTTTTAGAACTAAAGCCTTATTGAATTCCAATGAACATAAAACACAAGCTAACCTCGTGGTATCTGTTCATAACCTTCCACCACTGCCTTGTAAATTTCAACTGGCTCATAAAATTCATTCTGATAACACTAGATGGTTGCACCGTATTCATGGGCCCCAGCAACATCAGTTTTACCCGTCTAAATTTTTTATTATTTTAATCCAAACTTACGACTGTTTGTTACTGGACCCTTGTCTGTTACTGGTGCCGTTAGCCTATGATGTATTAGTTCACTTAAAATAAACATTAGATAAAAAGCTATTTTAACATGTTATTTATACTGGATGGGCATCTAAATGGCTGTCCGGATTTTGCGAAGTTAGGTTTAATAGAGTACGGATTAAGGAGATTTTACACTAGCTACTGATAAGGAGCATTCCCAGTACAAATCGTGTTGCCATCAGTACTATATTTAATTCTAATTAGATTTCGCCTCAACAAAAATATTTTAACTTTCATTCCACAAGAAGGTTCTTAGTCCGTTGTTTCGAAAACTGTTTCTATGTCCATATTCAAAAAATAAATGAACGCTAATGTCAAACCTTTATTATCAAAGGGTCAAAAATGAATTTCCTTTAATTATTCATTTCAAACACTTTTACTACTTTTTTTAATTAGTAAATTCCATGTCAGAAATTTTCTCAGCATTGCAAATATGAGCATTCTTTTAACTTTGCAGTGTTTCTGCTCTAAATTTTAACGATTCATATTTTATCTCACAAATAATACATTTAAAAAAAGATTTTAAAACATTTGAACGTGATTATATGTTTTCTCATTCGTATGTAGCCAAGTTTGCCATTTCCGATGTGAACATGAGCATTTTATAAAGTACTCTAGCCTTTATTTATCCATTTTTTATTCCGGTCAGCCGGAATATATTCGAGCTCGAATATATTCGCGCTGTTTGATGAAGTTAAACATCAAATGGACGTTGTCCCATCGCCATTATTTCAGTTAATTAATAACCAATATTCAGTTCATTATTTCAGTAATTGCTTTGTATGCTGCCTTATTGCTAAGCAGGAAAGCAGTATATCGCTGTTGAGCAAGAAATGAGAAATTATAAATATTAACGAAATAGGGAAACAGTTCTTCCCCACCGTATGCTTGATTTAGATGACGCTTATGCAGAAATATTGTTTTAACATGTACTTTGTTATAACATATATTGTTATAACAAAGACAATGACTCGTTTTTTCTAAAGTGTAGACGTCTTCGTTTCTGCATGGCACGACAGTGTGCTCCGCTTGCATTTGCATTGCAAGCATTTAAATTTTTAACTGTTGTAGTATATTTAAGAATTTCATGAAAGTGAGAAAAAGAAGGCAGCTAAACTTGCTAAGTGTTTTTCCAATTTCAATATTTTACTTGTCAGAAATATTGAATCAAGTTCGACTACCAAAGTTTTAACACGATCTGATCATTCTGCTAGCTTATTTGCATTAATTCTACATGAGTGGCAAGTTTGCCTTTGGTTTCACGTATACCAATCAACACAATTTTCCATAGAATAAATAAAAAAGCCAGCAAATGTGAATTAAATGGTTTTGAACGGAGATGTGCAGGCCGAAAGTTATAAAAATCAGACGTCAAATAAATTTGTTATTTTTTATTTGTCATGTTTCTACAACAAATTTATATTGTAAAAAGTACAAAAAGCTTTAACACACATTACAGAAAATTTAATTACACTACACAAGTATATGGCATGAAATAGAATATATAATCTGATAACACACTAAATGGAGCTGTGCTATAACGCAGAGAGTTTTTAAAATTTCTGTTCGTCCTTGAACAGTATCAAATAATTTCCGAATGTGTAACATTCGATTGATTTGTGATTGTACGTGCACACTACATAAACTTATTTTCTGTGCTTGAATACAGATATTCATTTAATTTATACTTGTGCGTGAGTGAAGACAGTCTTTGAATACCGTATTCACTGAAACTGATTGAATTATCAGAGAAGTATTTTATCCGTACCGCAAGCAACTGAAATGTTTTTTTTTAAAGCAATCATTATAAAAGTGAGGTAAATATTATTTAAAAAATTGCACCATTAAAAATACTGATAAAAACAAATATTCTACTGAAATGTGAAAGAAAAACAAATTAATAATAAATGTATATATATCAGACCTTTAATACTTTCATTTCTTCCTACCTAATAGTCTACACACAGAGCGATACATGTTCTGCATAAAAACTATTTATTTAACTTTGACTACTTGAGATCTCATAAACGATTTGTTTTTCAAAAAAAAATACATAAAATAATTTTCATAAAAGTCATTTCAAAATTTACTGGTATGGGAAACAAAAACATTTATCATTGTTAGTTACGCTTCGAAAAAAGTAAATATAAATAGACAATTTAAAAAACAATTACATTGATTTAGAGACCCCAACAGTTATCTGGGAACAATTTTGTAAAAGAAAGAAATCACTAGTCGAAGCTGATGCGTGATATGCAAAAATGAACTTCAAGGAATCAGCTAAAAAAAAAAATTGATCGATAGCTGAGCTGATAAGAATACATAGTTTATTTTTAGGAAAAAATCTGATTTTCTCTTCGGAATCAGTACAGTACGCATTTTTGTATTTATTCACATTTCTAATATTAATCAACAAAAAATAAGGAGACTATTCTGAAATAATTAAGAAACCGGGGGAAGTAAAATGGACTTAACCAAAATAGTATATATTCTAAAACAAAATATACTGATCTCGTTATTAATAATACTGATGAAATTGATATCAATTTTGAAATTTGTTTTAAACACTTAAATGAAAACATGTCCACAATTGCATAATCCTTTAATTTCATTGCGTGATGGGAAAGCTTCACTTTTGATCACAATCAGAAACCTAGAAAAGTTAAGCAATTTTTTTTAAGGATGGGAAATGATCAATAGCTGTTATGGATCTCATATTTTTCAGCATAACTGAAATGTTCTTTTCTGGAGGGGGAAGGGGAGGGGGGGTGAGATAATAACTTAAAAGTTGTCATAGATTTGGGTTAGACTGCTGGAAAAACGTCCACCAAATATTAACAGTGGCTGCGACCTAAGGGGCGCCCCGATGGGAGGTCACAATGACCGTCCAAAAATTTCCGATTTCGAATTTTTGTCTGATGATTCGGCAAAATTGTTAGCATTTGGCGATGTTTGGAATTCCATTCGGCAAAATTGAGAATTTCTGCCCTCCCAAAAATTTTAAGTTCTGGCACTCCTGTATGAATCCTATAATATTCACTGATTGGATTCATAACTATAGGATTCTCGTTAAATATACTTTTGCTAGCTGAAGTTGTATGACTTGTCCAGAGTACACATGCACATATCATGCATCAAACATCAGACGAATACACATTTCAAGAGTACAAAACACTCTTCATCAGTGACTACTGAATGAATTTAAACAGGCGTTTGGCGACATGTGGGGTCTCAGACAGAACTGGACGGACGAGCACCATTAGCTACAAAAAATAGAAGTCTTTCTAGTTGCACTTCGCTTTCGAGTGTCCATTGGACACGCTGTCTCCGTTGGCGACGGATTTGGCGCAACCATTTCCATTTTGAACTTTGGCGTCATCTTTCGCTTTCTGTGGAGTGAAAGATGTTTTGTAAAAATTGTAAAAGAGAACGAAGAATAATCCTGCGGCACACACGTTGATCCAGAAGGTGCTTTTCGTTGCTGTGCATCCGGTGACGGGCATTACCACGGTGACGAAGAGAATGATCAAAATAAACTGAATCTGAAAACAAAAAAAAAAAGTTTTTTTTTTTTTTTCAAATAAAGAAAATCAAACAGTAGTAGTTCATTGAAATATAGAACAAAACAGGCCTGTCATTTGGAGGGAAGTTACCCCCTTTACTAGCTTTGAGAAATCAATGTATTTCCATATAATGCGAGCGTGGTTCTCACTGTTTTTCGAAATAATGTGCACTGAGCACATACCACTCGTCCCCCTCCCCCGGTAAAATTTGAAATTACCTGAAACAAGACAAAGAAAGGTTCAAAAACAAAAGCGTTCATGAAAGGTGTAGTTGTTAAACCAAATAGAACCCGTAGAAGAGTCTGCAGAGCCTGCAAACATGCAGAAAGAGAAAACTGAGAGAAACTATTGACTGTTATGATGTTGTGAGATTCTGGGCTGTTGTGCCGTGTTTTGAGTGTTGTTTCCCCAAATGTTTCGACCGCATCTACCGAACACCAAAGAAATTGCCGTCTGGGCCACACCGAAAAATTGTCAGTCGCGGAACACACTTTTAGTGATGGGACCCAGGACATTAAATTCAAAGAATCCAAAATACTTTCAAGGACTTCCCACTATTACGCCAGATTGAACAGAGTAGCGATTGAAATGTTCAAACATCTCAACAAAAAGGAAGAACGAGTTAAGATAAACAAACTGTGGCATGCTGCACTTAGACGGAATATCCCGAGAGATAATTTTAGATAACCAGAAACAGCGACGGAGGTCTAGCAGCCATTCCCCAACCAGAATAGAGAGAGCTCAAGTTTCAGCCTATCGAAAGCAAGGACGAACGTTCATCAGCCAATCCTGGCCCAAAAGGAAATGAGTTCTAGCTCTTCCCACATAAATAGTGACAACACTTCGAAATCTGCATCAGTTGCTTGGAAGTCGCTTCTCTGGAAGCTTCGACTACGTAAACACTGAAGAGAACCGCCGCAGATGCGGTCGAAATGTTTGGGGAAACAAAACTCAGACCACGGCACCCGGAATCTCACAACATCGTTGACACCGACCGTGAAGGCCTTCATTCTTATATTGACTATTATATCTAACTGTGTGATTTATGCAAGTTAAAATAAGTTGTTTCTTTTTTATAAGTGCTTTAAATCATCCCAAGAGGGAGAAACAACACATGTTTTCATTGGTATTATACCAATGAAAAAATGTGTTGTTTTCCCATTTTTCAAGAAAAAAAAATCTGAAGGAGCATGATCTAAACATATGGAGAGTTACTTGTTTTCTATATTGACTTATTTTGTCTCTTAAAAAATAATCTTGTAGTAAGAATATTGATCGAATATAGTTTTAATTAAAAAATATGTTTGCCGTGAACAAGTTATTGGTACAAAACTGCGTCTATAACTGATTGATTGGCAAAAGCACACATTTGTAACGAAAATACTACCACCCCTTTAAACTAACAGATGCGCCCATTTCTGCCTATAAACCGGATGTCTGTCTTTCCGTGCTATCGGTGGTCAGACTGTCCTTCAGTATTCGTTAAAAGAGATCAGTTCAAAATAAAGATATTAACGCACACTAAAATGAGAGCCGAAATACCCATGGAAGCCACATAAGAGAAAATAATCGATAAGAAAGATATAGAAGAAAGTTTCGTAATGGCCACAACATACTAGTTTATTTTGTATTCGGAAAATTATTAGTAATGTAGCAATTTTAATTCATATTAAACGTTTGTCAAAAAAAAAAATATTTTATGACTTTGCATCGACTAATCCATTCTTTATTTCTGAATCATGTAACTAAAAATAGCCAACAGAAAAAAAAATGTGTTCACAGTTAAAGGTAGATTGACTAAATTAAAATTGATAGAAATATTAAATAAAATAGTAGATATAACATAGACTAATAATAAGAGTAGACCGAGCTTCCCCAGACTTGCTGATGAAAAAATTAGTTCATGGATACATCGTGTGACTGGTGGAAGGCTCGGCGAAAACTTTGGCGGCATGGTTGCCAGCTGGCAGGATTATCTATAGTTTGGCACTCGGCATGTATTTTAAGACGTAATGTATTTTTATTATAATTTTTTCCCCAGGTGCAGAGATGATTGAACTGTTTTTCTTTTAGTTATACATTATTTTGACATAAGTAATTAGTTTTTGATCGCAGTTTTCAGTAACTTTAATTTCATTCGGAACTACTACATCAGCGTTGGCGTAAACGTAATGGCGTAAACGTTTTGCATTGACGCAAAAATGTACTAATCGGTATCTTAAATTGATATTGTAGGTAAAAATCTTACCGTTTGCCGATTCTTTTTGTGCGCTTGCATCTTTAATTGCTTAAAGAGTTATCAAAATTGAATAAAGAAAATGCACAAAACTATCTAAACGAAAAACTCACTATATTAACAAAATATTTACAACTTAGAATAACAAATTTACAAATCAGACTCCATAAAAGATCATTCTTCCGTGTTTCATAAATTCTATTTATTTTATTTCTCGCTCGCGTTGATCGTCTGCTACGATCAACGCCCGCTGTTGCTAGGATATCCACCAGTCACATGGTTTGGTTTATGAGCAGCAAAAGGGTTGCCATAGCTCGGTCTACTCTTATTATTAGTCTATGAGATATAAGTATTGAAAAAAACCCTCAATTTTAAGTCTACATTTTGTAATAACAACATAAGAAAATAAAAAATAATTTGAGGATGTATTTACTACTTTGAGGAATTTAGTGTGTGCTGAATGAAAATATCCAATATATATCAAAATATAGGATATTTTCGAAAATATCATATTTTTGAACCCCAACTGAGTTTAAATAGTTGACGTAAATGAGTGAGGTACTGAATTCTTCCCAAGTGAGTGAAAAATTTAAACGTGGGCTTACCATTTGAGCAATGGTGAGATATCTCTTCCACCACAGGTATTTCCTCACGCTTGGTCCCATGGCCGCTAGACCGTAGTAGCTGTACATCACAATGTGCACAATAGAGTTGATGATGATTGGATATGCTTGGAATCCGCCTAAAAACAGAAACATGCCATTAATTAAAAATTCTGGAATCTGTAAAGTACGAGCTAAATTTGTAGATTCATTTCCAAATTATTCATAAACTAGAAAATGTCCCGTCAAGATATGACGGGTGAAAATTGCTTTTACATTTGAACGAAACAATTGCCTTTTTGATGATATTTTGATACTTGAATTTGTAACCCTAACTCCAGTGAATGAACCTTAAACTCCAGTAAATAGCGTTCATTGTTGACCATTCTTTCGTTTCTTCATTCCCCTGAAATGACAGTCTTACCACTGAAACAGTTAAGTTACCGGATCCAGTTCAGCTTTGTCACAATAAAGCATTTCCCTGAATATTTAACATTACCGAAACAGATTACCAAATTATCATGCAGTGGCGCGAGTTTCATTGTTGAAACACGCGGATTACTCGATCATCGCTTATTTTCTTTACTAATAATAAAGCTGAAAGTCTCAATGTCTGTCCGGATCTCTGTCTGTCAGGATCTCTGTGACGCGCATAGCGCCTAGACCGTTCAGCCGAGAACAAAAATATCATAAGATGGACGAGTAAATTACGAAATTATCACAACGTGGAACCGTAACATGGGTACAAGCCAATTGGCAAGGAAATTCACCATACATTATTTGTAAATATCCAGGCGAACCAAAAGACCTTTGAATTTTTTACTACGGGCGAAGCCGTGCGGGTAGCACTAGTTATATATAAGAGGATAGATTGTCCCGCGGTGAAAAAAATGATCGTAGTCATAATATTTTATTTAAAACTTGCTGTAAATTTTAAATTTCTTTCGAGTGCACTCTGCAATGCAGAGCTAACACAAGAAAAAAAGAAAAGAATCACTTGCTTACTTTCTTACCAGAGATAGACTTTGTATAAGTAGATGAAAAAAAAAGTCTTGCTTGAACATAAATTGCTAGTTTATTTTTCAAAAATTTAGCTTTATTGCTTGATGTTTTTAATTGGTAAGTAAGCTTTTGCAGATATTTTGTTCGTACTGTCAAGTCTGTTATCATGTTAATGGTAACAGATTGGAAAGATTTCCAAATTATTTGAAGGTAAAATGCGACAGTGAGAAGCAAAGGGATGTAAGTGGCAAAATCAAAAATTTGGAGAAAACCAGTATAAATGGTAGGTGAACTTCTTCTGTGTCTTAGGGCAAGAGATGGTATTAGTAACCCTGGTAGGTGCTGCTCAGCAGCATTATTTAGAAAAACTTTTCAATGAAATCTTACCTAGGACCTTATCTTATAATACTCATTTTACTAAAAACTTGAAAATGTCCTCTTACATCCCTTTGCTTCTCACTGGCTCAAATACTCTTTGTTAGAATTGAAATGATAACCCACCATTAAAGATTAAACTTTTATATAAAAGGCACAAAAACATATACAATGCAATTAGGTTTCAGAACTTTTCATAAACTTGTTTATCTAATGCCAATTAAATAAGTCTTGCAACGGAATTGGCAAATTGAGCCACAATTTCAGGAAACTCAGTTCAGAAAACGTATACAAAAATCAAAATTGCTTGATTTATCGTTATTTTAATTGCATCGAACATGTACAATGTACATGAACAACTATTTCACTTTTAATGTGAAATTTGATGTTTTTTTTTAATATTCCAGAATTGTATGAAAACGTACCACCTAATAGCGAATTTTTTGTACTCTATCGAAAGTCAGTGATTTAAATCAATTGACTTAAATCAAATATTTTTATCATGAATAAGATAATTTTTTTTACATAATCATTTTTTGTATTTCTTTTAGAATTCGAGACTTACTTTTTAAAAATCTGATGTGATTTGTTTCAAACTTTTTTATTTTCGACTGAAAAAGCTAATTTTTCCCTTTTTTTTTCCTTTCCTCATTTAACTGTCATTTGGTTTTAACGTACCCAATTGGTTTAACCAATCATTACTCACACGTTTTACTTCATACCCCTACCCAATTTGTTTATTTCTCCCTATTTTTCAGTATTTAAGAATGTTCTACAAAGCAATTTATAATAAGTTGACCAAAATAATGTGCATTATGCATTTAAATTGATTTTACAATATATATATATATATATATATATATATATATATATATATATATATATATATATATATATATATATATATATATATATATATATATATATATATATATATATTTGATATAATAATCTTTCAAATATGTTTTTGTAATTTTCAAATTTTAGTTGTATCTATTAACTAGAAAAGCACCCGTCAAGGTATGACGGGTGAAAATTGCTTCTATATTTCAACGAAGCAATTGCCTGTTGATGATATTTTGATAGTTGGGATTTTAACCTCCAACTCCAATGGATTAACCCTAAACTCCAGCAGATAGCGTTGTTGAACCACTTTTGGAGTTTAATTGTTGATCACTTTTCGTTTCTTCATTCTCCTAAAATTGCAGTATTACCAGTAAAACTGTTAAGTTTCCGGATCCAGTTCAGCCTTGTCAAAATAAAGCATTTTCCTGCATGTCAAACATAGCCAGAAAATATTATCAAAGTATCATGCTATGGCGCGAGTTTCATTCTTGGTGACGTCAGCGTTACCTGATCAGTGACTTGACTGTTATATATATGAGGATGTAAATTATTTATAAACCAAAAGTTTGATTTTTTTAAAATTAAAAAATAATGTATTTAAATCAAAATTGATTTAAAATTTTAAATATCCTGTTTGTTTTATTTTTTGTGGCACTCGTTTTTTTATGATCTATACTTTATTAATATTAATAAATGAATAACAAAATACAATACGATACATTACACACCTCATTGCATATGTATATTCATTCAAACAAATAAAAGTAAGCTCTACTTTGCTGAATAGATATTTAAAGGTTTGTTCTACAGGAAAATCTATCCGACAGAATATTGACAATATATTCCACATATCGGGTATCCAAAACAAAGCGATCTTTTAAATTCCGCTTTAAAAAACCTCTTTCACATTAGGTTGTTCATATGAAGCAGAAAAAAATCCTTGCATATTTTAAGTTTTATATTAATCGAGTTCCCTAACATTTCTTCCTAACATGGACTAGTGTGAAGTTTTTAAATTTATTAGAAGAAGAGTGCGAAAACAAGAATAGTGAACGTAACAGAAAAACAATAGGTAATACTTTAAAAATTTTGAAGGGAAAAAAACTATTAAATGTTCAATTCAAATATACTCAAAGCATTTTACTTGTTATCCAACTGTGTGCTTAAATATTTTAGAGAAGCACACATTCCCTTAAAAATCCGTTCATCAAAAATTCTACAATAAATTCATTAACTTTTCAATTTCATTTACTGCTAAGTAACATAGCTCACTTTCGAAAATTGGAGAATTCAAGATTAGTTCACGTAAAAGTAGTTTACCAATAAAATTCAGATGAATTTTGTTTGGTAAACATTTTACTACAGATTTCCTTATGGTACTATCACCACTTGTTTTTGAAATTCTACGAATTGCCTTCAATGCTTTCATAACACTACGATTTCAACAATATATCGTGCAGGGGAAGCGAAATCACAACTGCAGAGTTGATCGGAGAGGTAAAAACCTGATCAAAATGCTTTCATTGGATTGGTTAAAGCGTTTCACATAATCATGTGTAAAAGAGAAAACCCACGTGAGTAGCAGAAAACTTCTCTTAAAATTAGGTAATGACAAAAAAGAAAATTAATTAGTTTTGTACTAAGGAGCCGTAGAAGGTTTAAGATATTTGAACATTTGACTACAGTCGTTCTACGTGGCTTATAAAATTCAAATAAATTATACCATTGGTTAAAAAATGAGACTATTTATCGATTGATGCAAAAATATAAGACACGTGCAGTTAGTTTTCACCCTCAAAATGGAGACTTTGTATGAAAATTTTGCCAAGAGGAAATAAACGAAAGATAAAATAAGAAGTAAAATAAGAAATAACAACGTGAAATAGCACAAACTGCAGATTGCTGCAGACACGTCTTTCGCTGTTACAAGGAACGCATTTTTCAGGGCAGTAATCTGCAGTTTGTGTTATTTGACGTTGTTTCTTATTTTACTTTTTATGCACAAAAGTACTTATTCAACTTGATGCATTAGAGTACAAGAGTGCCCATAAACGCAAAGTGAACAAGGTTATAAATAAAGTGAAAGATAAGAGATTTGGTATAAAGCTTACTTCTTTCTGTTCGGAAGAAGATCCATCCACAAATAGGAAGAATGGTGTGATGTATCACATGAAGATTGGTGATTAGCTTGTCCTTCTTCCTCAACACGAAGAAGATCTAAAAAACAAACGTTAGATTAAAAATAAGGAAAAATTCCTTTTTAGAAAATAGTTTCAATGTATTGTTAATCTTTGGTTACAAAATGAGTCAGTTAATGTTGCTCATTTTAGGTCATATCAATACATGTATGCATTCAAGAGGTGTCAGGGGGAGGGTGCAGAGCAGATCCATTGGTTATGAGAAATTTACCCATTCCGGTGTGTTCATGGCTATGGTGAATTAGTACCCCACATACACAATGTGACCACTGATTGGACGGAAATGCAAAGATTCGGAACCCTTTCAGACGGAATTTTGAAATACATCTTCAAAAATGTGTTTATTTGGTAGACAGTGTACTATGGAAAAGAGCATCGTATAGACCAAATTTCAAGTTTGTAGGTAAAAAATTAAAAGAGTTATGACACGTTCAATAATTCGGACATATATTATTGAAATACATATTTCAGGTAAAAAAACGATGAAACATCAAACTTCATTGTAAAATATTCTTTGAACAATAATAAAACGTAATATAAGCATTTGAAATGATTAATAAAATATTATATGTTTTTAAAAAATCAGGAAAAAAACCTCGCTTTTGCGACGAAAATTCGTGGTTGGGAAAATGAGCTAATCCTATTCTCTCAATCCCTGTTTCTTAATGTTGTCAATCTGAAAATGAAAAATTCTTGCACAGATAGTAATAAGCAGACTGTATAGAGTTAACTACGGAATTGAGTAATTTATTCAATGAATAAATGATTAGCAGCTGTTTAAAGTTAATGTCCCGTATACCGGACCCCACGTCTGAAAGGGTTAACAGGCGGAATGGGCGCATCTATTAGTTTTCAGGGATGCCACCTTTTGCAGATCTAATTAAGCAGACTCTAAACTAAGCAGAGTCACATTCAAATGAGCGGAACATGCTCATCATATTTTACCCCTCCCCCCCCCCTCATTCAGATAGACTCCTCTTAACTGGACCTTTGCCAAATCCATATAATCCGTGGTCAGACTTTTTGTACACACTTCAGAAAATTCTAATTGCTCCTCTGTGTCAACCCTTTAGCCTTTTTATGTTAATCGGTAATTTTTTTACAAAATATTTGTATTAATGACGCTAGAAGCACAGTAAAGGTTACACTATTTATTATGTTAGGAACAAAATCAAATCTTTAAGAACATATTAACTAAGTACGTAAAGCTATGTGAAATTTGAGAATTCATTAAGTATTTTTCAATCTATATTATAACCCTATTTGATGATCCATTTATACGATCAATTATTTTCCTATCAACATTTAATCATTGTTATTTGCTAATGCATTTATGCGATTGATCCATTCCACAATTGTATTTTAACGGTACTTTATGATGCATTTATAAGATTTGTTTTTCATACACATTTTATTATTATTTGTTGTTGCATTCATGCAGTTATTATTTTTCATCCAAATTTCATCGTTCAATTGTTGTTGAAATTATGCGATTGATCCTTTTCCCATCCACATTTTAACTATATTTCATGGCGCATTTATAAGATTTTTTTTTTCCAACGATTGTTTAACCGTACTTGCTGATTGCCATTTTCATGTTGTTTTATATCTTCTTCAAATTTACCTTCAATTGCGCTACATAATTAAGTGTCTGGATGCTTTCCTTCGCAAAATTATACTGTAGACAAATGTTTGCATTTATATTTCACAAAAAGGTATAATTAATGAAAATGCAGCTTGGAACTTCGAAAACTCAACAGTAAAATAGTATTACGTTATCAACTTTCTTAAAGTAAGTTTGCAGTGCAAGAACGAAGCACAAAAGAAGACTATACATTCTGTCTCTGGTTAATATAATTTATGGTCATAAGTATTGACTTTATTGAATTTTAAATTGAAAATCGCAGATGATTTTAAGATGTTCATTGTGGCAATATTATTAATACTAACTTGCTGTAATTGACAACAGTGAGGTTATTTATATTAAATAATCTTGATTAAAGAAGAATAATGATAGGCAAAAGAAAATGATAAATTCACAATCCTTGTTTTCGACTTTTATTCCGTTAATAAAGATCTGAAGAATTGCAATTTTATCTTTCTATAAATTATCACTAAAATTTCGCCTTGGAACACATTTCATTTTGTTATTAAGTACTTCATCTTGGTAACATTATACTTACTGTATCAAGGAATTCTACATATTTCAGCATATATATCACCCAACCGCACGTTGCCAGCTGAAATTGTAAAAATAAAAAAAAGCATTAATGTATTTTTAGTAATTAGATCTTTTATTTATCAGTATTATTTTTATTAACTCAGGTTATAAGTAGCAAAAGGCACAAAATAATAAAATAATTAACATTTAGGTTATTGCATTAAAATATTTAAATATTTTGTAATGTTCCGTAGTTAGGTCAAAACGAAATGATTATGCGCTTCTGATTATCCTAATCGGAGTTACGAATATTCTCCTTTCTTTCTTTCTTAAAGTATGCCATTGTAATTAATTATTTTTAATTACTTCGTTCAGAATAAATTTAAATGAATTTTCATTCGATATAAAAATTTTCTGGAAAATTTTATTTTACTACACTCACCAAAATACAATTTGACTCATTCTTATTTAAGATGATCATAATATTCATAATTAAGATAATGAAAATTTCATAATTAAGATAATGAAAATTTCATAATTAAGATAATGAAAATTTCATAATTAAGATGATGAAAATATTTTCTTTGGTTTTCAGGGGACTTTTAAAGTTGTTTTACTAACTATCTAACAACTTCAATAACTGCTATAATCATGAAACGTCTCTCTCTGTAGACTCGAAAATAGTTTGATTCAATTAAAGAGGAAATTGAAGCATTTATTTTGTCACTCTTTCTTTTTTAGTCGTAAATCCATGAAGCGTTTGAGTATTTCTCAATTTTTGCATGCACATACGTTAAAGTTCGTGTTAGCTGACCAATTACAGATCACAGTCAATTTTTAAATAAATTTGAAAGAATACAGGCACTGCACGAACCGAAAGTAACTTGTAATTGATGCATTTAACCAATCATCATACCAATTACAGACCACAATCAATTTTTAATAAATTTGAAAGAATCAGGCACTGTACGAAACAAACGTAACTTGTAATTGATGCATCCAAAAAAAAAAGACAGTATAATTGACACATGTATTTGTAACAACGTTTCAACTAAAATTATTTGTTAAAGTTTAAAGCATTGGTAGAGGGGGGAAAGCAGGAGATGGATTTAAGAATTTGAACTCTTCGTCTTTAGGCAAAATCATGTATTCATTCATTCATTTGTTTACTTCTGTAGATTGAAATCTGGAGAACAAGTTAAATCCCACCCCCACCCCCTAATTTGCGGTAAATAAAGTTAGTCTACCAATCCATGAAGTAAATCCATGAAGTGAGATTAATCTATTCATGCTATCTTCTAACTCTGTACACTGCACTGCAATTGTTGGCTGGTTAACTGGCAAGACTGACTAGAATAAATTCAATCTTTGGCTGATTAACATGCAATGCTGATTAAAAGACGTTCAACTGTCGACTGGTTAACGTATCAGACTTGGAAGAAATCGTTACATTTTCTGCTGGTTGACGTATCAGACTGGAAAAAAGCCGTTAAAATTTTGGCTGGTTAACGTATCAGACTGCAAAGAATTCCTAAAACTTTTTCGCTGGTTAATGTATCAAACTAGGGAGAATTTGTTAAAATTTTAGCTTATCAACATACAAAAATGACAAGAATAAGTGTACCTTTCATCAATACTAGTAATTGTGTTTTTTTCTCACATGAGGGTTATATCTCCTTAATTTAGTCCAATATAAATGACGTGGATTCATCAAGGCAGAGTTAGTGGGCTTTAAACATGTCAACTTCATGAATAATGACCGGTAAATAAAATTGCAATCAAGGAGGCCAGTCGAATACGATAATTCAACCGGGAAAAATAGTCGAAACGTAAAGAGGATGTTCAGAAGTAGCAGTAAAACCGAAAAACATGTTTTCAATAACTGTAATGCAATACATAAATTGTCTTTACATTTTATGTACTTTGTAAGACAGGTTTTAACTGGGACATTTAATACCAATTTTTTTTTTTTTCAACTTCCAGCACTGCTGTAAAGTGTTTGTCCGGTATATCACTAAATCGATGGTGTGTGTGTGAACTCAGTTACATGACAGTTATTTTAACTATCACTGTATTTTACTTACCGTATATGTAGAATTTTCTTTTGTGACTACCGTATCTTTGCAGAGCACGGCAGTGTCTGTATCTTTCATCAAATAAAGAACCTGTGGGGGGAAAAAAAACAGCAATCTGAATAAAACTTTCAGAAACACTCACTCCCTTAGTTTTAAGGATTTCAGAAAGAAGTAATATTTACAAGAGTATCAAATCATTCACAGCAAATGCCTTTTTTTTCGACTAGTGGCACCCACACGGCTTTGCCCGTAGTAGAAAATTAAAAGATCTTTTGGTTCGCCTGGTATATTTAAAAATAATGTATGATGAATTTTTCGCCAAATGGCTTGTCCATGTTACTGTTCCACGTTGTGATAACTTGGTAATTTATTCGTCCATCTTATGATAATTTTGCTCGGGAAAATGTTCTTAAAATTGGAATAGAAAAAGAACCACATCGAATTTTCGAAAAATCGCTTCGAGGTGCACACCCTCATGCTACAAACTAACTTTGTGCCAAATTTCATGAAAATCGGCCGAACGGTCTAGGCGCTATGCGCGTCACAGAGTTCCAGACATCATGACATACAGAAATCCGGACTTTCAACTTTATTATCTTTATCTTCTTTACTAATAATAAAGGTGAAAGTCTAAGATAAAATTCCCGGCACTTTTTGGTTTTTTATTTTTAAAAAAATGAGTTTTAATATTTTTAAAAATATTTTTATGTAGTTTTGTTGAAAATTGATCATAGACATTATGATTAAATACCTTTTCGGGAATATTAATTTTAACCAATGGATGGAGTCCTATTTCATTGAAAGTCGTAGGTGTAAGAACACTTTTGAGAGTCACTGTATATGTGTGTGGATGTATGTTCCCAATACAAATCCACAGTTTACGTCGGACCTCGACCAAATTTGGCAGGGAGGTACTTGGGTACCCGAGAAGGAACGTAGGGAGGGGGGGGGGAGGTTCGAACGCCAAAAAGGTACCGAATCATTGGAATTTTAATTTTGCGAATCGAAAATGGCATTAAATGGATTTTTCTACCCGAAATAATTATCCGACCAATTCGATTTTGGCGCCATTCGAAAGCATGCGAAAAATACCCATAAGGGTCATATTTTCTTTCGAGATGCAAAAAAAAAGCTGTAAAATCATAGGGGAAAAAATAAATAGCATTATTAAACCTAACGGAATAGAAATTTTATGTCAAAAATTTATCGTTGCGAGGGTTGCCACTTTTTTGTCTTGACTGTGACTAAATGAAATTTTGTTTTTGTTTTGAGATACAAATTTTCTTTTTTTATTATTATTTGGCGATGTGTCTTCTTTCTTCTGGATTTTCGGAGTTGCGGTCAATTTATTTAGAAATTTTCGATTTGCCGTTTTCTTTTTTTAAGAATGATTATTTTGATGGGAAATTCACGATTTTTTTTTGTCTAATTGAAACCTCTGATTGTTGAACATGCATCACTTGACAGAACTTTTATTTTCGAGATAGACCGTGAAAAGCGGGCAATGCATCTAGTTATAAATGTCTGAATAAAATCATTCATAGCTTCATAAAATAAATAATTGCTTCATAAAATAAAGCAGAAATGTCAAAATTTTCGGAACATAGTTATTTGTTTTTACTTAGCATGTCTGTTTCTGAAATACCATTTAGTACGAGCGGTAATTTTTAGTTCATGTATTCATTGCTTAGAGTACATGTAAGTCAACTGTTTTATTAAACAAGCCATACTTGTTTAACAAAAATATTAGCAAGGATTTGTGACACCTCAAAATATTTTGGCTTACATAATGTAAGCCTAATTCATGTCTAAGTGTTTTGTCGGGGAAAGTTATTGTGCACATAATTTATCGAAATTTTAGGTAAAACGTGAGTTAAGTGAGTGAGTTAGGCAAAACTAGACCTAGAATTTTTTTTTTTTTGCTGCCACTAAAAGTCTTATGGTTTGTATCCGTTTTTCTTTTCTTTCTTTCTTTCTTTTTTTTTTTTTTTTTTTGCCTCCCTCCCCCCACTTTTTAGTCCCAATTCCCGCCTCTAAATGTATTTAAATATGTTTGTTGTTAACGTAAATAGAAACGAGCTGATGTGTGCATCACATGACTTCCTTTTACTCCAATTTTAATGTCCTTTTCCCATTATTTGCAATTTTAATGATATTCAATAGTTTACTCTCTAAATATCACAACCAGTGGACAAATTGAAACCAGACTTTTAAAAAAAATCGCTAAATTTGTCGCCAAGTTGGCGACAAAACTTGGCGACCAAAAGACTTGCGATATATCGCCAAGTGTCCGCCAAATTATAACACCACTTGAGTATACATCGAAATTAACAATGATTTCCCCTCAAAAAGGGGCAAAAGACCCCTTTAGAAACACTCGAATGCAACCAAAAGGGGGGGGGGGGTGCACAACTAGATCCCCCTAGGAATCTACGTACCAAATTTTAACTTTCTAGGACATACCGTTCTTGAGATATGCCACCTACATACGCACATACACACGGACGTCACGAGGAAAGTCATTGTAATTAACTCGGGGAATTTCAAAATGGATATTTCAGGTGTTTATACCTTCTTAAGCACTTATCCATGGGGGGTCGAGTCGAAAAAAAACTCAACATTAATTGGGAGGTGAGCAAAATGGAAATTAAGGCCGAATTTTGAGTGAAAATTTTTTTGTCGAATACAATACTTCCTTTTTTGTAAAAGGAAGTAAAAAACGATTAATTAAGCATGTAAAATATACAAGAACTTACTGTGCTGACAGAAACGAGGTAAGCGAGCACAAGAAGGAAATTGTAGACTATCATTGTCTTCCTGAGTTCGAAGGGTTTGCGGTCCCTCATAAAGGAAGGACCAATCACTTTGACTGTCATCAAATACGATGAACACAAAAAGATGGGCCAGAAGTTGCTTTTCACCAGGAACCAATTTCGCACCACTGGATCTGAAAACCAAAAACTGTGTGTCTCAAAAGGGAAGGCAGAAATTCATCAAAACCAATAATATCTCATTTCAAAAGTAAAGTTGCTTTGTTAAAGTTACTTTAAAAGTAAAGGCATTTTGTTAAAGTTAATTTAAAAGTAAGTTAACTTCGTTAAAGTTACTTTAAAAATAAGGTTACTTTGTTAAAGTTACTTTGAAAGTAAAGTTACTTTGTTAAAGTTATTTCAAATGCTACTACAGTCGAACCCGCTTATTAGAATATCGATTAAAAGAATATCCGCTTAATATAATACATTTTCAATGTACCAAACCAATGTAATGTGTTGTTTTTATCTCGGTTAATGGAATATCCCGCTTATTAGAATATTTTTTCGTGGCAAAATGGCTATTCCATTAAGCGGGTTCGTTAGGCTGTATGTTAAAGTTCATTAAGCTGTATGTTAAAGTTACCTTAAAAGTTACTTACAAAATAAAGTTACTTTATTAAAGTTACTTTAAAAGATACTTTAAAAGTAAAGTTTCTTTGTTTCTCTAGTAGACAATGAATGCTTTTATTTTGGGTTAGATTAGATCAAAGAACAACTTCATGATCAAAGGCGTACACATTCCTTGTTTACTATACTTTTAGACCGATAAAATAGTACTTGTGAAGAAACATTATGGTAAACTCATTATTTTTGAACGTTAAGTATAACAGTGTTGCTTGATCTTGATATGAAATTTATCTTGACTAAATGCTTGAAGTCATCAAATCAGAAGTAAAAACACATACAAAAAAAGTGAATTACAGTGTGAACGAACAGTGTTGCTTGATCTTGATATGAAATTTATCTTGACTAAATGCTTGAAGTCATCAAATCAGAAGTAAAAACACATATAAAAAAAGTGAAGCGCGATCAGAATTTCTTAATTTTGATACAGAAAAACCAACGCTGTTGAACGCAAAAGATTGATCCTGGTTTTCAGAGCGTAAATTATAAAAAAAAATAATAATTTGAATTCTGAAATTTTGAATTTAAATTATGTTTTTCGCAATCACGAGTTGCCACAGGGCCCTACTCATTGGGAGCTATTGTTTCCAGAAACAACTTCTGTCCCCCAAGCCTACCCTCCTACTGGGCGGCTACGTATGTACAGTTGTGTGTGTGTGTGCAGGCGTGTGTGTATGTGTACGCGCGTGTGTGTGTATGTGTAGGCGTGCGTGCGTGCATGTGTTGGCTTGTGTGTGTACGTAGACCTGTGTGTATGCACGTAGGCGAGTGTGTATGTGTGTAAAGGCTTGTGTGTATGAGCGTGTGTGTGTGCGTGTGTATGTGTGTGTATGTGCTGTGTGTGTATGAGCGCGCGTGTGTGTAGGACATGGACGCCATCGACCAGGAGAAACGGATTCCAGGAGGCAGTGATCGGAGCCGCGCCTGCAGAGGCCGGTGGGCGGTGGTGCTGGTGTGCCTGGTCAGAGCTGAAAAAGGAACCACAACGCCAAGGATCGTCAAATGAAAACAATAAGCAATCGTGGTTGCTCAAAAAAAAAAAAAAAAAAAACATCCTTTCCATCAAACTTCCTTTAGACTTTTTAAGAAACTCCATGCCTAAGTACGAGAGGGATTCGGAAAGAAAGTTAAATAGATGAGTGAGGCAATTAAAAAGGTAAATTTCAGATCAAAGATACTCTGAATGAATGAAATGTATCTTTAACTTTCATCACAAAACCCTGCAAAATCAGAATGGTAAATGGATGAGAACGACAATCAAACGTGGCTTTTGTATAAAAACATATTTATAGCCTTATTAAAACTATTACGGCTTCAAGATTTGAACAGCGAAAGGCTTTAAAATTACCCTGTGTTTCGATGGGTAACTTACGAATTATGCTCGTTAAGTTACACTGCTTGGCAAATAGTCATGAATTTTACGAGTGCGCAAGTTACTTACAAAGGCTAACAAAGACTCTAGCTTTTAAAGCTTTGGGAAAAAAAATCTTTTTTCAGTCAAACAACATAAAACAATGATGAAATCGTAAAAACATCTTACTGTTCAAGAAGTAAAATTTTTTGCTTCGCCTGAAATCAAGAAGCAGCTACACTACCGTACAGCTCAAAGCAAAACGTACTGGCAGCAAATCCTCATACATATACACTATACAGTGAAACCTGTGTATGTTGACCACCTGCGGTGCACTACTTTAGTGGTCAACTTAAACAGGTGGTCAACTTACAGAGGTTGATTTATATGATAAGGGCTAATTCCGTGCGTGAAAAAAGCGGTCAATTTAGACAGGTGGTCAACTTCACAGGTTTTACTGTAATAGCAAATGATCAAGTAACGCTCCTGACGTCATCAACAATGAAACTCGATCCACGCCATGATAATTTGATAATAATTTTTAGCAATGTTTGACATGCAGGGAAAGGCTGTATTTTGACAAGGCTGAACTGTTTTACTGGTAAGACTGTCATATTAGGAGAATAAAGAAACGAAAAAAAAAGGTCAACAATGAACACTATCTACTGGAGTTTAGTGTTAATATACTAGAATTAGGATTAAAATTTTAACTATCAAAATAGATCACCAAACAGGCAATTGCTTCGTTCAAATGTAGAAGCAATTTTCCCCCGTCATACCTTGACGGGCGATTTTCTAGTGGTTAAACAATATTAATAATAATAACCATGTTATTATTTCTCATCAGCACTAAAGCTGCTATCTGCAAGTTTAATAGTGATTTAATAGCATCTTGAGTGTACATATTGGTTATTGGAAATGCGTAACTTTAATTATGCAACTTCGCTTTCGCCATAAATTTGATTAAAATTGAATGCTTGAAACTTAGCGTATCGTTTTAAAAGACATTATTGCTACCTAAGGAACAAAAGTTCGTCAACAACTTTTTGAATAGTATGAGTTATTGCTAAATCGGTGCCCCGGTTTTGTTAATGAATTGACTTTTCCAATGACTGTTCACTGCATAAATGATAACCTTGGACAATGTTTTGAAGTGTTGTCCCTAGAGGCAGGAGACTTAATAATTCTAGAAACACGTAAAGTGTTTTTATCAAGCACAGCAGGGTGTATCTCTGAAGATGTAAACGAAAGGCTCGTGGCAATGATTAATAACTGCCATCGTAAATAAAGGACTTTGAATAAAAAGACAAAAATGCGACCGAAACCCCATTGTCGATTGTTATTAGGTTAGATAGCTGTTGTAAGAAATAGGTGGCGAGACCACTTCTGAAATATTAAATTCCATTCTTTATTGCACTATCACTTTTGAATGCGTGAAGGTCAGTAATATTTCTTCTTCATTTAGCAATCTTATCGATGATACCGAGAACTCATTAGTGGTGTTTGTAAATAGCTGTGCCATACGTCGTATTTTAATGAGGTTGTTATTATGTGTAGGAGAAGATAAGGCGATAGAAATATTGAGTGATTTTCATTTCAAGTCAAATGGTTTTCAGCTCCGATAGGAGAGTAGGCGAGAGAAATTTAGATGTTTTCCAGTTTAAGCCAAAGAAATTTTCAGCTCGCATAGAAGAGCAGGCGAAAGGAATGTTAATGGATTTTGATTTTGAGAAAATAATTTTCAGTTCTAATGCAGGAGTAGGCAAGAGAAATATTGAGAGAGTTTCGTTTTGAGCCAAAGAATGTTCAACTCGAATAGAAGAGCGGGCAAGAGAAGTGTTGAAGGATTTTCATTTCGGGCAAAAGTATTGTAGCTTTAAAATAATGCAGCTTTCGTGATAAAATGACCAAAATCATTCCAAGCATTTTTATAGGACTTTTAAATTTGGATTTTATACAAAAAGAAAAAGAATTCTAAAGCGTTGATAAGCAACATTGATCACATTATGCATCAAATTAAAATAGAAAGTGATACAACAAAAATACAACAGATGCACTGATTTATACTGGCAAATAAAACAAGTTCTGTATTAGTGAAAGTCAACAAAACTGATTTCTGAGTACAACATTCCGCAATGCATTGTTTCAATGTAGCATTAACGAACAACGTTTTACTTTTCAACCATGTTGCATGAAAAAAATTGTGATTAGAAGATAATTTGGCGAAATTCTCGCTATATGTTAATGGATTTTTTTTTTTTTGACTTTTCCACTAAGTTTAAGCACTGCTTAACTGAGCTGTAATTTTGTAGAGGCATTGCTTTATATATTTCAGAAAAATCTTTGAACAGAAAAGCTTT
The DNA here is from genome assembly GCF_026930045.1 of Uloborus diversus. Lineage (NCBI taxonomy): Eukaryota > Metazoa > Arthropoda > Arachnida > Araneae > Uloboridae > Uloborus > Uloborus diversus. The sequence continues at coordinate 189,343,206 of NC_072732.1, read as the reverse complement.
TTTTATAAAATTCTTTAGTTGAATGTATCTAATTGGATAAAAATGCCCAGCTGCTTCGTAACTAAAAAGCAAAAATATATATTCAAACTCACTCACAAAAGATCAGAGCTGTAGTAGAGGGGAAACATGATTGGGGGTGGGGGGTTGAGCTGTTCCCTAAATATTTGGTTTTTTATTTAAAAAAATAATTCAAATTTGATAAGAATTTGTGTCAAAACTCTTTGTTCTCTCTGTGTGGGGGGGGGGGAGTCCTCCAAACGTATTTTTTTAACTACAGCATTGATATGGACGACAAATTTCACGATGTGTGTTTTTTCCCATTGACGTTAATAAGACTATTTTTGTAATTATTCTAATATTTGAAAAAATGTTACTGGTAAATCAATTAAATTTTCACAATTGTATTTGAGCTTGTGTAATAAACATTACATATACATTGCCAATGCACAATGTTATAGAGATGGGGAAAAAACTTTTCTGCCAATCATGCATATAGATAAAAATAACAAGGTCGCATTTTGTTTCTTGAGTAAAAGCTTTTCAATTTATTAATATGACAGAACTTCTTGTGTGTTATAAGCTAGGATCCCCTGCACATTTGTACCTTATATATTTTTTTAAAAACGAATTGCAGTTTTTATACGCAAATGGGATTAGAGGATTACGTTTCTTCCGGGTTGTATATCAAAATATGGCAAGCCGGCATAAATATATTCCTTCATTCGTAATTATGTAGAAAATATTATTGGGGGGAAAAAACACAGATGGGAGGCTGAAATTTGCAGTGAAATCTTGTAGTTTTTGCATTGTTAATAAAAAGGACTTACCTCCGGTGTTTAAATAATCTTCTAGTCCATCAAATATCCCCATAATGTTAAATGCTCTTCTTTCGATGTAGTTAGTCATTTTTGTTTCAGTAAATATAGGTGTTCAGCAGAAATATTTTCTGGAAGAAAAAAGGGTACATTAATGAACGAAATAATTTGACTTATTTATATACGTGCACTTAAATGACAGGGTTATAGGACCATTCCACGGAAAACGGTTATTTTGTCACGCAGGCGACGTCTCTTATATTTCTTTTAAAATAATACTTTGAAATAATAATGAACAAATTTTTTCTGCTTAACAAATTACAAACTTACAGGTGATTTCTTTCGAAAAATAGTTCGTCATTATCTTTATAATTATTACTTTTTAATTACTTAATATATATAAACTCTCACATGAGGGACAAAGGGTTGACTTTTTCGTGTAATGGTTCTATATATATATAAATATATATATATATATATATATATATATATATATATATATATATATATATATATATATATATATATATATATATATATATATATAGTTAATTTAAAAAGTAAAAGGGATAGGAATTGTTTCAACACATTTTATAATTTTTAAGAAGTATTGGCACTGTCAGAAGCCCATTGTTAAATGAAAACCTTTCCATAAAACTAAAATCTTGCTGATTGGACCACATGGACATCTAGTTCAATTTTATTCTTCATTGTATAAAACTAGAAAAAGAAGTTTGTTAAATTTCACTCAGGGCAGAAAATAGGTAAATAACAACTTCTTCATGCAAAAAAAAAAAAAAAAAAAAAAAAAAATCCTTTTTTTTTTTTTTTTTTTGAGTTTATAAATTCAGAAGTTGCACAAAATCAACTGAACATTTTACGATGATTAATTTATTGGAAAAATTAATAATAATAAAACGAAGGGAAACGAAAAGACGACTAACCGAAATCATGGTATGTCAAGCGAGGGCTTAATGTTATGGTTAATTTATTATAAATGTAAGTAATTTTACTAGTATGTGAAGGGTTAAATGCACCTAATGAATCTGAGACATGCGGATGGGAAATGCTTGTTGATGGCTAAGAGTATAAGGTTCACTTTAGAAAAACGTATAATGATGGATTCAGTAATCAGCGTTGTTTATAAAATTAGACTGTGTTGATACTAAAATGACTAAGAAAACTGATTCTTAATTCATCTTGAATATACGTTTAACTTTAGAAAAATGCATAACGATGACTCCAGAAACCAGCATTATTTATACAACTTAGACTGGCATGTGTTGATACTTAAATGACTAAGCAAACTGACTCCCAATTCATGTTGAGCATAAGGTTAACTTTAGATAAATGCATAATGATGACCCCAGGAACCAGCGTTATTAATACAATTTAGAGTGGCATGCGTTGATACTTAAATGACTAAGTAAACTGACTCCCAATTCATGTTGAGCATAAGGTTGACTTTAGATAAATGCATAATGATGACCTCAGGAACCAGCGTTATTAATACAATTTAGACTGGCATGCGTTGATACTAAAATGACTAAGTAAACTGGACTCCCAATTTATGTTGCGTTAAATTCAGCTTTCCGTTCACTTATGGAAAATTGCTAATTCTTGCTGCAGGTCAGCACCTACCATTACCATCTGGAGCACGTGCGAAATTTAGACCGGTCATGTCCTAGAGCACTATTGCAATCTCCATCTGGGTCACGGACGGAAGAGTAAGCATTTGAAAATGACCTTCACTCAGAGCGATGCAAAAAACTTGCAAAATGTGAAGAAAAGTAAATTGATTACCACTTACTTTTTTTTTTCAAAAGTAAGGATTTCATGTGATTTAAAGGTAATTTGAAAATTTAAATAAGCTAAGCATCTGAAGATTTTTTTCGATTTGTATTAACAGGCAGATTCGCGGTCAATGTTTAACTTTCACCGGAACTGTCATGAATGAAAAAACGAGGATGATATTTGTTTATTCGTTTACTCTTGATAAAAACACTTAGTTCTTTTTTATTTCTGATTGAGAAAATTGTACCTGCAAACGACGAGCTCCTTTCCTGTTGTTTTTAGTATTAGTAGTGATTTCAAGTGTTTTGTTATATTATAAAATAGTGGCACCCGCACGGCTTTGCCCGTAGTAGAAAACTAAAAGGTCTTTTTGTTCGCCTGTATATTTACAAATAATGTATGATGAATTTCTCGCCAATTGGCTTGCCCATGTTACTGTTCCACGTTTTGATAACTTTGTAATTTACTCGTCCATCTTAGGATAATTTTTCTCGCGAAAATGTTTTTAAAATTGGAATAGAAAAGGAACAAAATCGAATTTTCGAAAATTCGCTTCGAGGTGCACACTCCCATGCTACAAACTAACTTTGTGCGAAATTTCATGAAAATCGGCAGATCGGTCTAGGCGCTATGCGCGTCACAGAGATCCTGACGGACAAAATGAATATTTTGATACATAATCAAAAAATTATAATATTTTTGTCCAAAACGTTATTTAGCTCGCAGCAGTTTCTTTTAGGAAATCGAATTTTGTATGTAACCCGAGCCGACATATAAAGTTAGCCCGTCAAAATTATCTCATAGTATTTATAATACTACCCGATTATATGAGAAAGGATAGTCAGTCGCACCGTCAAGACTCCACCACATCATCGAGTGTCTCGGAAGATAGGGGATGGGAGGTTTGTTCTCTGGAATCACTCAGTCACAGACTATTTTTTTAGTTGAAACTAAACTTAAAACGAGTTAATGCTGGAAGTTTTTTTTCTTCAGAGATTACTGTAATAATATTTTTTATCAATCGATACACAAAACTTTATCTATTGAATCCTCAGGAATTTTTTTTAGAAAATGCAGAAAAAAAAAAGAAAGTACTTAGTCTTTACATTTGTAAAAAAGATTTGTGTGTGTAACAAAAAAGTTTAACATATAAGTCAAGAATAGAGGGCGTAGTAAAACTTAACGCTTAAATAATTTACAGAACGATTAAAGTACTTCAACTTCTTCTAGATGTGAGTACGTTTTGGTCGTGACGAGAGAGTTCCAAATAATGAAGTTGAAGAAAAGTTGGATAAGATGGTTTTGATATCTTTTGGGTAGAAAATACGAGTTCTGTGTGAATTAATAAAGTTTAAATCAGTTATGTGGAAACAATTACGTGCTTTCTGAATGATGATAAAATGTTACGTGTTTGCTTTTTTAAGAACAGTTTTTTTTTTTTGCATCCGTGAGTTTTGGACTGTTTAGCGTTTAAAAACATATGCGATAGAGCCCAAATTTCAAGATATTCTACATACACGTGTTTCAGCCCTACATTGGATTCTTCAAACCTTTTTTCAAATAGAAAAAAAGTCTGAGCTTCTGGATGCGAAACGGTACTCACTACAATTATAAACAGTGCTCGAAACTAAATTTCCATTTATTGCAATTAAAATATAGAGAGCGCTGCACGTTTTGTATACATAGAATAAAAGTGCAAGCGTTATATATGATTCGGAGATGCGAGTGCATCACGGCAAGCCGCGAGAAATGTGGCTCTTCAGAAAGCAACGAAAATAAAATTTTACCGTCCATTAGTCGTGTTATTAATTTGTTGGTAAATGTCCGATCAGAACAAACGAACAGTGCACACTTTTCTTATGCTGAGAAAGATTACACATACGAGCTATTCAACGGCAGTTCAAAACAGACCTATTAAATGCTGTACGGAATTCCCTCCAAAAGCTCTAAGTATCTTAGAACATTGTTTCATTGCAAGAACTTAATGAAAAATCGGCTCAACTTATACATCAGGAAATTAAGTTTAGAATCCCAGGAGCAATATTTAGTCAATATCTTTTGGCTCAGTAATGAACATCTCTCATGAGATACTCCCGTTTATTCAATGAAACAGGGATCTAATATACTTGCTGTCAGGGGCGCCCCAAACTTAAATTTTCATGAGGGCGGAAGTTCTCAATTTGCCGAATGGAACTCCAAACTTCGCCGAATGATGATAGTTTTGCCAAATCGAAATCCAAAATTTGTCGAAGGATGATAATTTCACTAAATGGAACTCCAAATGTTGCCACATGATGCTAATTTTGCCAAATCGCCAAGTAAAATTTTCCGAATAAAGCAGTTTTTGGAAAGTCACAGTGATCTCCCGTGACCTCCGATCAGGGAGCCCCTGCCTGCTGTTTTTGTGCAACAATTGACTCGTTTGTTAAAATTCTGTTGCTTTAATAAGAGTTTTTTGCTTACTTTACATTTCCATTATCTTGTTCAGGTGCTCGGTTTATATACTCGCATATGCCTGAACTAATTATTTTTCAATTTATGTCTAAAATATATTTGCTTACGTAAGAAGAATGAAGTATTATTTTCTTAGTACTCAATTACGAAATTACTGTGCATAAATTTATTTTTCAATTTATGTCTAAAATATATTTGATACGTAAGAAGAATGAAGTATTATTTTCTTAGTCCTCAATTACGAAATTACTGTGCATAAATTATGCCTTCATATTAACCTATGTATATTTTAACTTATTTGTTTACTTCGAAAGCTATTGTGCAACCAAACCATAATTTATTTTCTCAGTAAAATAGAATTCAGAAGTCCAACTATTTAACTTTACTGCTAATGCTAAGATAGATTTTCGTTTTAATCTTGATTTATTGCAATTGTAATGTTATGCAGTATGTTTTTTGTTCTAGATCTGAAACTTTAAAACATTCAATTAATCACTAGTCATATTTGCTTTGAAGTAAAAGAAATGAAAGTAGAAATGTCAGCAATCCTTCCTCCGATACACATTAAAAACACTCTTTTATGACTGGAAAAAAAAAAACTCTTTCTGTAAACAACATTAACCTTCTTAGGAAAACTTTCTCATTGAGTAACAGCAGAAAAAAAAAGGACACCGACCTAGCAGCTGACTCCAAACAATAAATTAGTAGAAACAGATACTAAAAAAATGTGACCAATTGTCTAACAGATCTAGATCACCAACCAGGCATTTAATAATTTAACAAATGTTGCAAAAAATACACGGCAATGTACTTTCTTCCGTTTATTCCATCCAGTAAACCTTTCTGCATATGCTTCAGTTGTTATATAAACCAGCCTTGCACATATCGTCTGCACGCAAACGTCATCTATATTATTTATTTTACTAGAATGCTATGCTTGGTGTGTGGCTCAACTCCTTGAAAATCATTTGAAAACCCTTTGAGGCCTATAGAACAAGTGTCTCCTGGATTCAAAATTTATCAATGCATTTTCTAATACAATAAATAAATAAATAAATAAATAAAAACTAATTAAAAAAAGAAATTTAATTATTTTTTCCCTTTTATTGAAGAACTAGCGGTACCCGCACGGCTTCGCCCGTAGTAGAAAATTAAAAGGTCATTTGTTTCGCCTGTATATTTACAAATAATGGATGATGAATTTCTCGCCAATTTGCTATGCTAATTGTCTTGTCCATGTTAAGGTTCCACGTTATGATAATTTGGTAATTTACTCATTCACGTTATGATAATTTGCCCGATAAAATGTTCTTAAAATTGGAATAGCAAAAGAACAAAATCGAATTTTCGAAAAATAGTTTCGAGGTGCACACCCCTCTGCAACCAACTAATTTTTTTCCAAATTTCATGAAAATTGGCCGAACGGTCTAAGCGCTATGCGCGTCACAGAGATCCTGATGGAGAGATATCCCTACGGAGAGAGATCCAGACAGATAGACTTTCAGTTTTATTATTAGTAAAGAAAATATATGTACCTCAAAGTCAGAGGAACGTATGTCACATAATGATAATTTTATAGTAGAGAGGAAAAGCTTTTTTCTGGCGCATTCAAAGGATGGGACGTGAGCTCTTTTAACCCTGCGAAAAAAATGAAAAGGATATTTTTTTAAAGAATAACGTTCACATGGTTCGATGCGGAAGGCTTCTGCATACAATGCACTAATAAACGGAAAATCGCAATTTTTGGACTTACGTCATTCCGGCTCTAAGGTACAGATATTAGCAAAAAAAAATTTTATTGTTCAAAAAATACATTTTTTAATTTTGCTTTAAAAACTTCAAATTCATACTGTTATTTGCTTTTACTTTTGCTGTCAAGATTGGTGTTTCAATTGAAAATTAAATTTGAGCAATGTCATTAGTTATCATGTAATTGATCTGAATAATAAGTAAATGTAATTTTGGAAAACTGTTTTTCTGTATCTATAATGGACCACATGCACACACATGTTCCATCCGTTTATACAAAATTTAGTGAGCCAGTTTTCAGAAAACTTAGCATTCATGTTATTTGCACCGGCATTTAATAGTTTTACGTATGACCTTTACCGCAGAAATTATGGTACTTAAAGAGCTAAGGTTTATGTTTGATATCTCTCGGACCTATAGAGGTTCCTTTTGAACAAGTTTTCAAATATTGACTTGCATAATGATGAGTAAATATTTTAATTTGCTCATTATTTTTTATCTTTTATAAGACTGTATTGTTTTTCTCGAGGACACAGAAAGTGGAGAATGAGCTGGTTATTAAAAAATATATTACTCAGTTTCCTTGTAGATAAAATATTCAAAACGTTTGATATTGATACTCAAGAGGTGTTAGAAACTCTGGATTTGATTACTAAAGAGGACGGTTTGAGTACAATTATTAACGTATTAAAGTTGGCTATTCAGCTGTCAAATACATTTGATACGAGCAAGATAAGAGTTTCAAGGTACTTCCTAAGTATTTATTCGCGGTTTCCTTTACTGTTATAAATGGCATTTGTCTTTTGTTCTGTCTGTCCTAGTTATTTAATCTTTTTCCAATCTTCACTACGCTACAGCCAATCGGGATCTTCCCATGTTTGTTTTTTGTCCAATAGAGCTCTACTTTGGTTCAATTCTCGTATTCTATTGGCTGTTTTTGTTTGCTGCTCAAATTTTGATTGAAAAGCAGAAACAAAAGTAACCAAACTTGCTGTTTGATATTATTAAAGATTGAAAAGGAGTCTTTTGCGTAATCGAAACGAATCATATTAATAAGCAATAATTTGCAACTTTTGCGCATCGTTATTTTTATCAATTTACTTTCAATTTTATTGTTCCTGTTTTTCCTTGTTGTATATTATGATTTTTGAATACGGCGTATACTTAGAGTGAAAGAAAGACTCGAGTACGTTCGTAGTCCACATACTTATGCTTAATACGAATCCTTCGTGCCTTGTCTCTCTGAATGTCATCATTTTGGACCAACACTCTCAAAAATTCAACTTTTCAGTAAATACGAACTGAACTGATTCAGAGGCATGCTTACAGCTCGTACATGACGCATAATTTGAATTACATCCGTTATTGAATAATTTTGATTTGTACAAAAACGTTTAACATTAAAAACAACAAACATTATTAACGATTACAGTCGACTCCCGCTACAACGCGATCCGACTAACGGGAAATGGCTATAACGCGATTTTTTCCCCGGCAAAGAATTTTATTCCTAACGCGAATTCTTCACCCGCAACATGAAAATTTTCCGAAGAGAAATCGCGGTTTTTTCGTGAATGGACGTTCATCCGTTTGGCATCGCTGAGGGCGGAAGTTCCCACACCGTACTAGTCTAACCATCTCTTATACAAATATCTACTCCTCATTTTTCATTTATTTTTTTCATTCTATATGGGAAAGTTGATGAAATATAATGACACTTAAGAACGCTGTTTCATTTAAAGATTGTGAAGATAGAAGGAAAAAGAGAAAGTTTCAACAACTATAGTGCATTTGTTTTTCTTACTACATAATGTACGTACCGTAGTGGTTTGTTTTACGTCTTCCTTTCCCATTGATCATTGATTTTGTGCATCGTAGCAGTTTTTTTATGTTAAATAAAACGGTTTTTTAATGCAATAAATAAAAATTCAATTTTTGGTTTAACAAACAGTAATATATAGTTAAGAAATAGTTTTTAACAGTTTGAGGTGATGTTTACAAGTGTCTTTAATCGTATGGGTATGTTTATAAAAGTTTTTACACATACCCTTTTCCACAACGCGAAATTTCAACTTACGCGAGGGGTCTTGGAACGCATCCCTTGCGCAAGTCGGGACTCGACTGTATACTGAATCTTCATTTTTAAAGGAGGGCAATGAAATTGAACAAAAAAGTGGTATTTCTGTATTTAATGCAAAATATGGTAACTGTTTCAAAGTTGCCTAAGCTAAGATCAAGTTTTTAAATTTTTATCAAAGTGCGGTACAATTTAGCCTATTGTATGATAATAAAAGTCTGAAGTATGCAATTAAAAACATCTTGCACTTCTGCAATAGAAAAAAAAATCATCAATTCCTGCTAATCCACAAATATAAATACTCAAATGATTTTGTATCACACGTTGTACTTGAATTATGTGTATTATTCCTAATATTTTTGATCCTACTCGTCCATCTGTTTAGAACGATATTACATGGTTTAGAAAATTAAAAATTATTACCATGCAAAACAAACTGCATTTTTTTAAATTGTCTCCTCTGTTATCAAGGAGCAATATCTCGAATTTTAGAAAATATTTGATGTATTTCATCGCAAAAGAATCCTCAGCAGCAAAATACTTATTAATTTTAGATTATTTATTCTATTTCAAACCTATTATTGAGTAAAATCTCAAATATTTTATGCGAAAACTGTAAATGCAATGATTAACTAAGATTTTAACACTTACTTTTCTGCAAACCGAAACCAATTCCAACATAGAAAGTTTTTCATACTCCTTACATGTACGATTGAAACATCTTCCACCACTGTTATGGCAGAAATGCTACAGTGTCACGGAAACGCTTTTCGAAATTCTATTTTCTTTTCCTGCCCGATTCTGAATTTCAGAAGCTGGAACCCCTCTTTTGAGCATTCACTCACAAAACCATCCACGCACATCCTTAATTGATAGGCAGTTTTCGTGTTGTCCATGCAACTCAACAAAGCGGATCTTTGAAGTTTTAACGCCTCCGTAGCTAAGAACTCGCAGACGATGCGTAACCTTTTCGCTATTGTTCGCTTTTCAGCAGGAGCGGGAACTAAACGGATTCCAAGATTAGCAAAAGGTTAAATAACAACTTGTCAAGTACAATTTAATAACATAGACGTTTCTGGTTCATGTGCTTATGTCCGAGTGTAGGCGGATGCAGTGACATGTTATGGTTATAGTATTTCTATTTGACGAGCAAATCAGGCTTAGCGTATGTCCCTTGTCAAATGTCGAGTTTTCGAGGCGCTAAGGCGTATCATGTTGCTTTTTTGGACTAAAAAGGGTTTAAGCTAGTGTCGTGTAGACATGTGAGGCAGCGAGAAGCAAAGGAATGCAAGTGGACTATTTTAAGATTCGAGTAAAACGCGTCTAAAGATAAGGTTCTAGGTAGACTTTTATTGAAAGCTTTTTCTAAGTCATGCTGTACAGCAGCACCCCTACCTGGGCTACTAGTACATACTATCTCTTGCCCCAAGACAAAGGAGAGGTTCACTTACCATTTGCACTGGTTATTTCCAGATTTTAAATTTTGCCACTTACATATTCCTTTGCTTCTCCTGCCTCATGGATCTTTTACTACAGGGATTTTTTTTTGAATGAAAGGTTTACTTTTAATTAATTGTCTTTCCTTTGAGACATGCATACATAATAACCTTTTCCGGCTCGAGTCGTCAAACTTTTTGAAATATAGCAAAAAAAAAAAAAAAACACTATGAGCGTGTGTAATCGGTCATCTAGACGTAGATTCTGCAGTCAAAAAAAATTTTTGTTTGTTTTTAAGATTATATTTTTAGCAGTGTGTGGTGCCTCCAGTCGTGGACACCGCCCACCCTGGGTGGGAAGAAAACGTGATTGCCTATTCAACAGTTATGGTTTTTTCTCCAAAACTATAATTAAATACCTCAAATAAAATGAAGAAAATTTGTCGATTGTTTTAGAATTAATTTCAAATTTTCAAAAAATTCTCATTTTTTTGGGAAAAATTGGTGAGATTTTAACAAGAAATTGAGACAGCAGAAAAAGCCATTGTTTTGCTGCTGTCATCCATGATCGTTAAAGAGAACAAGATTTTAAATTTGGAGATAATTTATACAAATAGTAGAAGAAAATCTCCTCTATTTTGAGACAAAAACTGGAACTAGTAGCCCTGGTGGGTGCTGCTATACAACGTGATTTAGAAAAACCTTACGATGAACCAACAAGATGGTTTTTTGCATGCGTTTTACTCAAAACTTTGTAAAGTTCACTTACATATACTACATACCTTTACTTTTCATTTCCTCATATTTCACATGCTTAGCGTGTAATATGAATTTTAGCTTAAAACGTTCTATTACGGTAAGATTTAGAACATTTTATTACAATTATTTAAAGCCGTCAAAACAGTTTGCCGTTGCGTTTCCTGGTTGAAACAACTATTACATGCAAGATGCTGTTATGACTTACAGGACAAAAGGCCAGAATGTAACATTCATAAAGGAAAGTGGGCGTGAACGCTGTGCGTTTGAGTAGTTGTTGACACCTAGCGCAATAATGAAAAGGGTTAGCTAATTCTTATATCTTTTGCTGTTCGTTTATTAGATTATTAGAAGAAACTCTACTAGTTGATTTTCTATCAGTATACTCAGTAATTGAGGGGTTTCAAAATCATAATATTAGACACTGGAAACAGTTACAATAGCAAAAGTCACATTTATTTAGAATGTTCGCTAACTGTGCAAAAATTGAGAGTTTACTGTATTTTTCATGGTTCTTATCAAGTATTATAATTATTTCCATCCGTAGAAAGCGCGTTTATTAATTTAATAACAGCAAAAAAGACAACATATTGAACCAGATCATTTTATCAATACAGAAACAGCTATATAAATTTGTTTTTTCTTTGATTAGGAATTTATTGGCCTCTTAAACCAAAATTTTACCTAATTCGTATTTGGTTAACTTGCCAAAATTTAAAATCGTACAATATTTTACCCGATAAATCACATCTACTCAGAATTGATTAATAAAAGATCTGTAACGCATTTCCGAATTAAGAAAAAAAATTCTATAGATTAATATTTTTTTTAGTTCTTTCCTTAGAAAATAAATTAATCGTGGACATCGTGCACTCTTCATTTTATTAAATCTGCAGGATCTGCATTTTAAGAAAAGTAGATGTAGTTGTAGTTAACTACAAAAAATATAGTGTTTCGGAACACTGAACGCAGGTACAAATTGATAAATTGTTTGTGTTTTGAATTTGCAGAGTCAGTGTCTCAAAACTAGGCCGCAATCATTGTTTACGAATATATTAATTTTTTAGTAAACGAATTCAATTATTTGATATTCTTTTTTGTATTACTTTACTTTATTGTATTATATATATTTTTTATTTTATTTTCCCTCGATATTTAAAGTTTTCTCCCCCCTCAAACGTATCAAAAGCTTAATATTGAAACTGAAAAAACAAAAGGGAAAAAAATTTCTTGTCGGCGAAACTCGGAGGACACCAATTTTTTATCTTAATTAAACCTTTGTTAAATCACAAATAAAAATAAATAAAAACATGGAATATAATTAAAAACTGATCGTATGTATCTATGTATGTACCTATGTATCTATGTCCAAGTTTCTTCTCCGAACGACAGTGAACTGACCATCGAACCAGGTATCGATGGTTTCGTAATCTTCCCGTCATTATGTTTGGCTGTTTGACATAACCTTCCAATAATAATTAGCAGAGATATCAATCAAAAACTATTAATTTTGACACTTAGATTTCGACATAAAATCTCTTTTTTTCAAATATATCAAATCATTATTCAGTGCTTCATCTCAACTTTCCGCAACATTGCTTTTAATAAAATTTATATTGTGAAGAAAATCACTGAGATGAAAGATCTGTTGTCAATTTTTGTCTCGAATATCAGCAAGTAAAATCCTGGGTTTTGTTTTAAAGGCTTTTCCTGCAATCGAGGGATTTAAAATGTTTACTTTTTGGTTATTTTTCCGAAATCTGCCGCAAAATTTCACTGTTTTTTTTTTTTTTTTTTTTTTTTTTTTTTAAAGCCTGATTGTTGAACACGCGTCACTTGACATAACTTTCATTTTCGAGGTGGACCGTGCAAAGCCGGGTGAAGTAGCTAGTTTATTAATAAAATGCATACCATTTTTTATTCAATTAATTCGATTTATAGAAATGGAATTTAAAAAAAAAAAAGATTACAAATGGTGTTCTACAAATGCTTCTTCCTGCTTTTTAAGCAAGTGACCACACTATTTTGTTCTGTTTTTGAAATCTCAACTCATGGTCAGCGCTGCGTAACTAAATGCATTTAAGTGTGCCAGACTACTGTGTTGATATCTCGACTATGTTGACGATCGACTCAAAGTAAAATAACTTATCCATTCTGCAACAACCAGTTTTTTAAGCCAAGAAATAAATGATCGCTTTATGCCGTTTATTAAAAGGTATTCTGCATGAATTCTTGCATAGCGATTAAAAATAAAATACATACCTATATAAATAAAAGCGAAAAAAAAAACTTTGTTGTCTTTTACTAATACAAATATGTGAGCTGTTTAATTTAGACTTAATATTGACTTCTAATTCAGTTCAAAAAACACATCGAACTGAATTGGAATTTCAAAAAACATTTGATTTCAAAACACATGAGTGTTTTGAAGGCAAAAGGATTACATAACATTTTAAGATATTTAAATGTTATGCAATCCTATATAATGCAATCCTATATTATGCAATCCTAATAAAAAATCCCGTCTGAAGCTTTGCAATTTGAGATGAAATAAATTAATATATATATATATATATATATATATATATATATATATATATATATATATATATATATATATATATATATATATATATATATATATATATATATATATATATATATATATATTCGAGAATGTCTGAATGTTTCATCAACCGAATCAGCATACAATCATAAAAAGTTTCATCTTATTTCAAGTGATGTTACCTTTACGTGAGTCGCTTGTTTATTTTCAACTAGAAAATCGCCCGTCAAGGTACGACGGGTGAAAATCGCTTCTACATTTGAATGCATCAATTGCCTGTTTGGTGATATTTTAATAGTTGAAATTTTACTCTAACTCCAGTGGATTAACCCTAAACTCCATTAGAAGCATAAAATAGTTAAGTTACCGGATCTAGTTCAACCTTGTCAAAATGAAGTTTTCCCTGCATGTCAAACATTGCCAAAAAATATTATCAAATTATCATGCCATGGCGCGAGTTTCATTCTTGATGGAGTCAGCGTTACTCGATCATTCGCTATTACATATATGAGGATACCGACAATACTTAGTTCATATTTCAAGTGTTGCAATCTGGAAGAAATTATTGAACGTTTTTTTTTATTTTTTGCTTAAATAAAACAATATTATTCTGCGCTATCGATGATGCACTATACTAGATACACCCAAACTGCTTGCTGTAGTAGTTTTCAGTGCCACTGGGCCCGTAATTTAGGAGGGTCCAGGATAGTCATTTGCCTCCCCTGGCAAATAAATGCATTTACACGAAAGTTGGCATGTTTCCTGCAATTGTTTGAATATGGTTCACATTGAGTATATACTAAAGATGGAGAACCTTTTTTATCTCTGGAGGCTACACTGAAATTAGACAGTTATAAAGTAGGTCTCATAAGTTGATAAACATTTGTACAAATGCAACATGTATGTTATTATTCTAGTTTTGTATTGTTTTATCATTATATTACTCTGTTTAGAAATTTATAGAAAAAAAAAAAAGCATCACGTAGTTTTATTGAACGTAAGCAGATCCAGTAAAAATCTTTTCAAAGCCAAGTTTCAACAACATTAATCTTTAGTTATCTGGTATCTCCATCGGGGTAAGATGTCGTAGACTGCGGCATTATAATTTGCACGATATTTTTCTTTCATTTTTTAGAGGGGGGGGGGGCTCATTCTTGGGAATTCTTCGTGTATTTGGGAGAAGCACCACTGCTCTTAAGGGCCAAACCTGAATTACCTTTTTATTAACAGCTACATATTTAAATATCGGCAGACAACTTTAAATAAAAGTAATGCAGTAGAAATACAGGGTGTCCGAAACGTCCTTGACACATTCAGAAAAATCATAGAAAACCAACAAATTGTCGTATGAACTTGCGGTATGCACCATAATACTTCACAGGTTCAAGAGTTTTTATGACATCGGAAAAAAAATGAAAAGGGGGGGGGGGAGAAGAAAAAATGCATTTCGCAGCCAGGGTGTCAGTATATGCTATACTTGTAATTCTTCGTTCAGTAATTTTCATTCTTTTTTGTGTTTTCTCATGTCAACAAAAACGATTTAAAGTTCTTTTAAATCGTTTTTGTTGACATGGGAATTTTGTTGACATTACAAGCATAGCATATACTGACACCCTGGCTGTGAAAGGCCTTTTTTCTTCTTCTTTTTTCCCCCCTTTTAATTTTTTTTCCCGATGTCATAAAAACTCTTGAACCTGTGAAGTATCATGGTGCAAATTGCAAATTCATACGACAATTTGTTGGTTTTCTATGATTTTTTTACATGTGTCAAGGACTTTTCGGAAACCCTGTATTTTTAATCGCTTTTTTTAAGCATTCATACGATAAGCATTCGTTAAAATTTATGTTATTAAGTTCTGGAAAAAAAATGCAGACATATAGAACAACACCTAAACTAATTTAATTTCCGATTGAAAATTAAAAGGGGTATGTATTTTTGTTTTCTGCTTGAAAATAATTGAATTATTCTGATCAGAATTTTAACTTTAATGTTCTTACGACTAACTTCACTGTTATTTTTCCACCAAAATCGTATAATGTACAATTATGTGTGTGTGTGTTCGTTTGTACAAAGTACAGGACAAATATTAGACAACTTAGTGCTGTAAGAGAGTTCGAATTCATCCAAGTGTGTCACGCCTTGAAAAAGTTCGGGAAACCTTGCAAACACCGCACCCCGTACTCAAATGGGGTTGTTTCCTTCAGTCAAAAGTACTACTTTTAGTCACTAAAGTTGATAAAAAAAAAACAAAACAAAAAAAAAAAAAAAAAAAAAAAAACAAGGACCTAGAAAATACTTTTATTTTCTCAAGTTACTTTTTTTATTTTTTTTAAATGTCCGGTATTTTCAAACAAGGCGTGGTCTTGATGACGTCACAAATGACAAATGATGCTCTTTGGTGCATCTTTCTACTGAGTTTCCACGTTATGATAATCAAGAAGCGAATTATGTATTTCGCTCTACGCTTGCTATCAACCATATCGTTGCCAATACACGTGAGTAAAGATACGCATTAAATATTTTGCTCAGTGAATGGCATCACCGAATGGCATTTCGTCATTTGTGATGTCATCGGCAGAAGCGTAAACAATAAAAGCGCACCGATTCAAGTAATTTTTTAAAAATTTTAAACTTCAACAAATTTTTAAAAAAATGATCAGATTCATGTTTGGGTCATTCCATGTCAGTTCAACCACACCCCAACACCCACCATCTCAGATTTCAATGAAACTTTGTATACTTCTATGTTTCATAGTCCTATGTAACCTCCTAAAGTATTTCTTCTCTATTTAAAATTGTTTTTATTTTATGACCCTTCAAAGTTTTGAGATTTTGCGTTAGTTGTCATTCACAGTTCTCTCAGAATTAACTGCAGCTGTTTGCAAAAAAAATTATTTCTCAACAACTAAAGATAAAAAGTTTTTGAAAATTTTCACATTATACATTAAGACTTCAAGCATTTTAGAAAAAAATATATCAAAGATCTGAATTTATATTCAGCAATTGAAAAAAATTAACAAACTGAAAATTTTAAAATTTTTTCAATAAAAAAAAAGATTTTCAAAATTTTAATTTTTTGGCATGAGGGTCTAAATTAAAATAATTTATATATTTTTTTAAATGATCAGTAACATGTGTGCTAACATATAAAATGAGAATCTTCAGGGGACTTTGAGGGATTCTGCCCCCTTGCCCCCCCCTTATTTTGATAAAAGAAAAAAATCAATCACAATCTTACAAACTTAGCTAATTACTAATAACATCAAAAAAAATTTGAATAATGACATACATTGGTGTTTGAACCCAAATTTAAACATTTTAATACTCAAAATTTTTTTGAATTGAAAGTAGTTAATTAAATAAATTAATAATAAACAATAAAAACAGGCTATCGCATAATTCAAAATTTCCCTACAACAATTTATGCATACTAAAAATTATTGTTTAGTATGCATTAAGACAACATAGAAATTAAAAGAGAAATCATCTAATTCTAATTTATAACTAGGCAATTAATACAAAGTATCACAAATCCTATAAATACCAGCTCATAGTTCTTAAATTCCTTCTACCTTATGTCTGTTTTCCTACTAAGAAGATTAGAAAATATGTATGTCATTCTAATTATTGTGTTGTGTGTAATCAGATCTAGGCCAAATACAAGTAAAAATTTGATATCTGTCCAGTAAACCAACTGTGCAAAGAACAGACTAAAAGACAAATTCGAAGCTAGACACTTCTAGTTTGCAGAGCTTTTAACTTGTTTCATTAATCTACTGCAATATCAAACTGAAACATGGATTTGTTTTCCGCTTATCAAACAGATTAGCCCAGAAAAGTTCAATTTCCCGTGCCCCCTCCACAAGATTTTTCTGTATCCGCCCCTGAATTGCGGTATGTCGTTTAAAGCCACTTTTTATTTTATATAAATGATTTATAAACATTCTACTCTAAATATTCCTGTTTAAATACAGTGAAACTTCAGTAACTGGACACACTGATAACCCCTGTAACTGGACATTTATTTTTCTTAGGGTTGGCCCAATGCCAAATTCAATGACTGAAAATCTATCTAGCTTGACACACATTTGCGAGAACCCCCTATCAGTCCACACCCAATTGCTATTCTAGTTCAATTTTTGCTACCAACATTCTTTCATATTAACTTTTTCTCAGAGTTTTAGGAAATCTCTTTTAGAGAATTCTATCTTTTATCCAGGGGAGTAAGCAACCACTCTGCTGTAAGTGCAATTCTAAAAGGATAGGATAAAATACACCAAACTGTAGAGAAAGAAGGCACAATTATACCTGTATTCTAAATAAGTGTGAGCAGGACTTTTTATCTTTAACAGACATGACTAACAAGAAGCTTTTATCTCTTTTCAACAATTATGTATTTATGCTTCACAATATATTCAAATATATTATTGATTTTACTATATACTTTTCAAAGAAAGAAAACGAAAAGAATAGAAAATTCCTTTACTTGAATTAGTTTTCATAATGTGAATATTAAGCATCAGTAAGTAAGTTGTACACACAGAAACTCTTTAGGAATTAAAATTTTAGAACCCCAGTAAGTTGACGTCCACTTAAGTCGAAATTTTTTCATGTTTCCTTGGTTTGTTGAGTTATGGAGGTTCCATTGTAGTTTGAATTAGCACATTTTATATTAATTTCTTTTTTCTATTCTATTTATTGCACTTAATTGCATTGCACTAGTGTACACTCCCAAAAGCAGTTGAGGAAAAGATGCAAGTTATGTTGGGGGGGGGGAATCCAGACAAATATTGTTTTTTTCCCTTGCAAATACTAATTTAGTTTCTTATTCTCATTAAAAAATATACAAAAATCCATTGAATATGAGAGATGCAATTTATTTCCTCATTTGCTATGAAGGGAGGGGGGAAGGTAATTTACTTTATTTAGAACATATTATTACTAAGCAATCAAGCTATTAACTTTTAAGGGGTGTTAACTATTTTCAAGAAATGAAAAGGATGAATTTGTTGCTGTACAGCAGTAACACTAAAATGAAAAACAGTTCCACTATACTTAAAATACACCGCCTGCTCAGTTATTCCATCCGAGGACTGCAGTTTCGTGCTTTTTAGCACTCATCAGCCCGGAATAGGAATCACATGAGCTGGAGGCGAAAAATCTCTTAAGGGAGCCAAGAGAGCCAAACAAACTGATAGCTAATACAGAATTAGCAAGCCAGGAGAATTAGGGCAGTAACTTACTACAAAATACAGTTCCACTATAGCAATTTTTCTCAAACATAAGGGTTTAGGTTGGAGGGGGGGGGGGGATCCTGAAAGTGCTAGAAACTGCATGATTATAAATTGGTGTTAAGAGTTAATTTTTGTTTTTTGTTGTCTTAACTAAAATGCAGTAATCTGTATGCAGATATTATTGTCTGTAACTTTTAAATTTCATGATATCTTATTTTCAGAATGTCTATATTTTAAACAATTTTTAACTATTTCAAATTTTAAAAAAAAGCTTAAATATTAAATTTATATGTCTGACTTCAATATTAAACACTTTATATATATATTTTTTAAAAAATAATTGTTGGGAACTCTGTTTTCAAAGACATAGAAGAGCTTTTCTCTGATGCTTTCGTTTTTTCTGAAGAGGGGGGGGGGGGCAGAATCCCTAAAAGACCCAAAACTTTTTTCATAGGGGAAGTTAGGACTCATACTCATGATCATTTTTCATTGTTAAACATGATTTTTAAAACTGATCCTGATGTTAAAAATTTGACAAAGGCTTTTTTCACCAAAAAAAAAAAAAATCAATTTTTCTTTTTTCCAATTTTTTAAAAATTCTTAGTATAAACCAAGATTATTATAATATTTTTAATAAAAATATTCAAAATCTTAGCACTTTTTATGAAAATTTCCGAAAAGGTAAGTTTATTAGTTGCTAAGAAACAATTTTTTCCCATTAAACAACAGTTCAGTTTGAATGTCTTAAAAATGACAAAAAATGCAAAATCAAAAAATTTGATAAGTCTATAATATCAAAATACATTGAGATTGAAAGAAAAAAAAACTAAGGGGTTGCTTTTTACCACAAAATAAGGAAGTATACCGAGTTTCATCAAAATCTGAGGTGGAACATGTTAAAATCCCATTTTTACGGTAGATTTGGGGTGGAACTACCCCATATTTTACGTTATTTCAAATGAAAAAGAAGCTTAGATTTTTTTTACATTTGAGTCCAATGTTCAACACACTGTATATTTGAATTTTTGTCGTAATTGCTGACAATTCTGTTTTTAAGAATATGGAAGAGATTGTCTGTATGTTTCCTGCTTTTTTTTTCAGAATGGGGGGGAGGGGGCAGAATCCCTCAAAGTCCCCTAATGTTTTTTATTGGATAAGTTAGAATACATATTCATGATCATTTTTAAAAAAAATTATGATTTTTAAAGCTGACCCTCTTGTTGAAATTCAGAATTATGTCAGCACCTTTTTTTGACAAAAAAAATTTAAAATTTTCACTTTTCTAATTTTTTTAAAATTTCTTATGTAAACTAAAACTATTGAGATATTTTTTATCAACATGTTCAAAGTCTTTACATTTTATGCAAAAATTTTCAGAAAGATTATAGCATTACTTACCAAGAAACAATTTTCTTAATAAACAACATCTTCTCAGTTTGAGTGTCTCAAAAATGATAAAAAATGCAAAATCGCTGAATTTCAAAAGGCTATAAAATCAAAACGAATTGATATTGAAAGAAAAAAAATTAGGGGGTTGCTTGTAACCATAAAGGGATGAAGTATACCAAGTTTTATCAAATTCCGAGACCGTGGGTGTTAAAATCCCATTTTTGTGGTTGATTTGACGTGGAATGACCCGTTTTTAAGCATGCTTTTTCAGAAAGAATTACTTTTAAAAATTTGGAAACGACCCCATTGGCTCGAAATCCCATTGTGGGCCTTGGCCGTTGATTTCTGTTACAACAGGTTAATTTAATGAGGGGGTGCTACTTTAAGGGCATTAACCTGAACAAATGTCAAAGATGTTCTATCTTTTAAATGAAGAAAGAAAGCGGAAGTGTACCCGAGATAACTTCATCCCAGTTAAATATTAGAAGCATTTTTAATTGCTGAAAAGAATAGATACGTGTACCCATATAAACGCATTCGAAGTAACAGTTCTTTAATTCACATTTTTTCACTCTTAAAAAATACGGTCGTAGCCAATTTTCCACGAAACTTTTTTGTAATAAGTGGGATATTCAATAATCCGGGATAAAAAAAAATTACAACGATTTGGGGCTTGGAAAATGTATTACATTAAGCGGGATATTCTTTTAAACGATATTCTAATGAGCTATATGTTAAATAAAGATTTTGGCACTTTAATGTTTAAAGAATTTTGATGTTTTTGTAAGTTTCAGGTATTTAAAATCTAAAAGAAATGCTATATTGCTTTGTAGAAAATAATGTTTGTAATAAATGCAATAAAAAGAGTCTTTCAGATAAAGTAGTTTACAAATATGTGCTTCTTCTAACGTTGTTTTGTCTTACTTTAAAGTAGAGTTTGTACAATTCTTCACTAATAATAATTTTATTAAACATCAAATTGAAAACAAAAAATAATTTTTTTAGCAAAAGAAATATGCAATAAAAGCATTTTTTGGAACAGTTATGAAAAGTTTCGAAGAGGGTTAGAAGGATAAAACCTTCTCCCTTAAATACGGCCTTGGTCCTCATTCGAAGAAAATACCGATTGTTGAAATTTTTTAAAGGATAAAAAAAAGTATGGGTTTAACAAGTTTTCGTTTTTGTGAATGATTTGGTCTGCATTGCTCAAATCGTTGGAAA
Organism: Uloborus diversus; assembly: GCF_026930045.1. Taxonomy (NCBI): domain Eukaryota; kingdom Metazoa; phylum Arthropoda; class Arachnida; order Araneae; family Uloboridae; genus Uloborus; species Uloborus diversus. Next base: position 189,321,714 of record NC_072732.1, on the reverse strand, counting down.
CTTATCAAACACCCTTGGCCGTTTGGATTTCGGATGCGTTGCTTGCAGAATATTAATAGGATTCTTATTTGTGCCATCTATTTAATCGGCCGAAAAGTAGGCCATGATAGTTCGTTATTGCTACTGATTTTTATTTTATTTATTTATTTACTTATTTATTTTTTTAGCATTGAAACAAAAGTATGCAGCAACAAAGAAGTTAAAACAACGTTTCCGAAACTGTGGGTCGCGAGACGAACTTTCGTAGATCGCGACACAAATCTTTTTTATTTTTCTTGTAAGAGGTTATGTTTTGCAACTGATTTTGAATTCCTTTTTTTTTTTTTTCACAATTTAAAAAAATAAGAGAAAGGTTGAGTTTCAGTTGAGTTTTTGTGCGACGTTGGAGAAAATATGCGACAAAATAAGTTAAAAGATACTATGGGACAGCCGTTTGAATGCAAATTAATAATCTATTCAAGAACTTAATGTTCGGGGGGGGGGGGGGTGAAGGTGCTACTATAATTACGGTTTCTGAGAAATGGGTGGCAATCTTTTAAAGCGAGGGAACCTCACGGGTGAAAAGATTTTTCTTTTTTCAGTTCTACACAGGCTCGTCATTTGTGGGAGTCTGGATGGTCAATTTACCCTTTAGCTTTGAAACATTAATGTTGTTAACAGTGAGTGGTTTCTGTTGATTTTCGATAAAATTTGCATTTAGTATATCCTGCTCTGGAAAAAAATTCGAAATGACGGGCCTGATTCTACTCAATTATCACAGACAGTGCGGTAAGCCGTTAAATCATGTTAAAAAAACAACCAAATGAAGAGCAATCATGAACACTTTCACTTTCTTTTCAGTAAATTTGGCAAATCACTTGAATTGTTCTAACTTGACGGTAATCTTGGCGTCGCTTTGATTGGGGGGGAGGGGGTATGTTAATCAAGTAGTTCCGATTTTTCATTGTTTCTTGCAATCTTTTGGAACCGAGCTTGTACAAGATTCGTTTTAGAAATAATATGTATTTTTCTAATTTTGAACCTTTATCGCTATTTTTCCAAGCTAAAGATTTTTTTTCAAATCTGTAAAATATAAAATATTGAAAAATTGTCGTTTTTGAGAAATTATAATAAGTAGATGTATTTCAGTTCTTCTTCTCTAAACCAAACGTTGTGCCCTCCCTTCCACATAATGTAACAGAGAGGCAAGCCAACTTTACTTTAAGGTTCTGATTTTAGTAAAATCAGGATGTAAATTCTTTTATTGTTAGAAAAATAGTCGTGAGTTGAAAATGTTGAGAAATAATTCAATAATCTAATTTTTCTGATGAAATCGATGAATACCAACAGTTAAGACAAAGGTGCGATTCTCGAAAAAATATCCCTTGTGTAACGCTAAGTTTTTTATTTTATTCAAGTAATTATTAATCAAATATGGGATTAACTGTTATGCATTGATAGTATATTAAAGCATGTATTATTCCCCAATAGCATTATTGTCTGAAGGCTTTGGTTAGTTGGAACATTAAGAACATTTCAAAAAAGAAGTTTTGCGCCCCATTAAAAGCTCAACGCAAGAGTAGAAACAAGTCATTTTATTTCCCCCTGGAATTTAAAGAATAATAACCCGATCCAAACACAATCAAAATTAGAGGGTACGTTTTAAAAGAAAGAACATGAGGAATATTCAAATGGATTTGATAAAATCATAATTTAATGAGTCAGTTGTTATGAATTCAAACATATCGTGAGAAGGGAGGACTCTTGCAATGTTCCATCATAAAGTGTGCAACTAATTGTATATTGGATCAACTAGGGAATTCAGAGCAATAGTAATAAAGGCGTAATAAACGTTATTTTTAAGTAAAAAATTTTAAAAACTTGCAACGTACTCCAAAATCCTTACGATGAGACTACACTTTCTAATTGTTAAACGACATGAAAAGCCCAAATATATTCAGAATCGAAACTACGAGGTTGAATTTTCATACTGACGGTGCAATGAATATTCTTGCTTGGGGATTGAGTCTTATAGAGAAAGAGCCCATGGGTGCCAGACATACGTCATAGTATAAAGCCCCAAAATTTTACTGCGTAAGCGCACTGGAGCAGGTATGAAGGGTTCGCTATTAGTTAAGCTTACTCGCGCTGGCTTTGGCGGGCAAGAGGTAGCAAAGGCGCGAAAAAATGGTGAACAAAAACATCATAGTATAACACGTGATTTTTTAATATTCTATTAGGGGTACTATTAGGAGTTACGCCTTACAAAGCCAGACACTTAGCACGCTGGCTTTGCGCAGCCAGACACTTCAAAGCAGGGGAAAAATCGTGTCCAAAAACATCATAGTATAAAGCGTGATTTTTTTATATTTTGTAAGGGGTGCTACTAGGAGTTACGCCTTATAATGCCAGACACTTCGCACGCTGGCCTTGCGCAGCCAGACACTTCAAAGTTGGGAAAAATCGTGTCCAAAAACATCATAGTATAAAGCGTGATTTTTTTATATTTTGTAAGGGGTGCTACTAGGAGTTACGCCTTACAATGCCAGACACTTCGCACGCTGGCCTTGAGCAGCCAGACACTTCAAAGTAAATCGTGTCCAAAAACATCATAGTATAAAGCGTGATTTTTTTTTAATATTTTGTAAGGGGTGCTACTAGGAGTTACGCCTTACAATGCCAGACACTTCGCACGCTGGCCTTGCACAGCCAGACACTTCAAAGTTGGGAAAAATCGTATCCAAAACATCACACATCTGCACATACATCACATATAATGAAATGCCATTCATTGATGCCATTAGCCAAGAGCGCAATATTTAATTCGCATCTTTACTCACATGTAGTGGCAACGATATAGTTGATAGCAAGCGTAGAGCGCAATACTTATTTCGCTTTTGAATTATCATAACCTTGAAACGCGGTAGACAGCAAGCGTAAACATTCAGCGTGCCAGTGGAGATGCGCCAAGGTACATCATTTGTGACGTCATAAAGACCACGCCTTATTTTCAAAATCGGACGGTTTAAAAAAATATTTAAAAATTAATCGTCGGGAAACTGAAATTTTTTCTCGCTCCATGTTTTTTTTTTTTTTTTGCTTATTCTATCAACTTTAGTGACTAAAAGAAATACTTTTGGCTGATGTAAACAGCCCCTTTACGAAATTTTGAAACTGTTTTTTACTTTGTTCGATATCAATAACCTTGACCTATGTGTATAAGAGTGACGGTGTTTCTTTCTTTCTTTGTCTGTTTGTTTGTTTGTACCCGATGGGCAGAAGCCCCCATAGCACCTGCAGCTTTGAAACTTGCCATAAAATTCGAACGTACCCCGGGGGTGTGCACCTCGAAGCCCAAATTCTAAACTTTTGATTATTTTTTTTCTGAATTAAATGTTTTATGTTTTTTTTTTTTGCTTTGTTTTGTTACAGACCCCCAACCAATCGCGCCGGGAAAATAATTTTTTAACATTAGTGCAGGGAATTTAATTTTAAATATGAGGGCCGAAAAAATTTGAAGATTTTGGTTTTTTTTTACGAACTTTTGAAATAACCATTTTGCGTTTTTTTCCTGTGTTTAATTTTTTCTAAACCCATCCCACAAAAAGTATGGGAATTTCTTTCTGAAAATTTAGTATGTAGTAGTCAAAACATTTATCCCTCTTCAGAAGAAGAAAGTTTTCAAATATACGCGATAGCTTTTTTTTTTTCAATTTTTTAATGAAACTTCGAAAAAAAAAACTTTATTTTTCGCTTTTTTTTTGCGTTTAAATCTTTCTAAACCCATCCCACAAAAGATGCGAGATTTCTTTCAGAAAATTTAATATGTAGTAGTAAAAACATTTCACCTTCTTAAGAATTTTTTTCCAAAATTATGCAATTGCTCATTTTTTACAATTTTTTAAAACACATCGTATCTTCCAGCAATGGCCCACGGGGAATAAACTTTCTTCCTTTCACAACCTAGCTGTGACGTCATAATAGTGCGAAAAGGTTCCTTCCAATTGCTGTGACGTCCTGCCTAGATTTCGATTCGATATTGAGTAATTGAATCTAATTTGCTGCAACGTTTCTTTTTTTTTCTTTGCTTTTGCTAACGGTAGCACTTGCTTTTTTATTTACTTTTTTTAACTTAGGAATGCTTTCTTTTTTGAATCATCCCTACCCCGCCGGAAGTTTCTCTGTATCATTTTACGTTACATATTTGCGTAATTAATTTAATTAAAATATTGAGGGGTTTTTTTTTTGGCAAACGCTACTTCTTACACACTACGGGAAACAAGGAGGTTTTTTTTTGCGCTATTTAATTAAATGAATTAAGCTCCTAATAGCACCATTTACAAAATATAAAAGAATCACGCTTTATACTATGTTTTTGGACACCATTTTTCCCAACTTTGAAGTGTCTCGCTGCTCAAGGTCAGCGTGCGAAATGTCTGGCATCTTAAGGAGTAACTCCCAGTAGTACCCCTCACAAAATATAAAAAGATCACGCTTTATACTATGATGTTTTTGTACACAATTTACTTTGAAGTGTCTGGCTGCGCAAGGCCAGCGTGTGAAGTGTCTGGCATTGTAAGGCGTAACTCCCAGTAGCACCCCTTACAAAATATAAAAAAATCGCGCTTTATATTATGATGTTTTTGGACACGATTTTCCCCAACTTTGAAGTGTCTGGCTGCGTAAGGCCAGCGTGCGAAGTGTCTGGCATTGTAAGGCGTAACTCCCAGTAGCACCCCTTACAAAATATAAAAAAATCACGCTTTATATTATGATGTTTTTGGACACGATTTTTCCCAACTTTGAAGTGTCTGGCTGCGCAAGGCCAGCGTGCGAAGTGTCTGGCATTGTAACGCATAACTCCTAGTGGCACCCCTTACAAAATATAAAAAAATCACGCTTTATACTATGATGTTTTTGGACACGATTTTTTCCAACTTTGAAGTGTCTGGCTGCGCAAGGCCAGCGTGCGAAGTGTCTGGCATTGTAAGGCGTAACTCCTAGTAGCACCCCTTACAATATATAAAAAAATCGCGCTTTATACTATGACTAGCTGCGTGCCCGGCGTTGCACGGGCTACTTAAAAAATGAAAGAGATGTCCAATTGATGTTTTTGTATTACTCTGACATTAGTTTCTAAAGCGCTAACGAGTAAATAAATACGCGTAATGCAAGGTTTGCAAAAGACCAGTAGAGCATATTTTTGGCAAAAATCTCTTTAAAGTTAATCATAGTTATCAATAATGCAAGTTATGAGTATTTTCAGTTAGCACAAAAGATGAAAATATATGCATTATCAATTATAATCTGTGCTCACTTTAAACTGAATGAAATCTGATAGACTATACCTGAAACATTTGTATGTACAATTAAGATCAGCTTTTGACATAAAATGACACATACTTTTTGGTTGCTTATGTGAAACTAAAGCACCAAGACTTTATAAATACCAATCAGCATTAATTTAATACCAAGTCATCAGATTCGAATTAAGCTTTAGTTAAAATCCTTGAAAACAATATTTTTTTTCAACTCTGTTTCACTTAAAGAAATCCAAACACTCCTAATTTAACATGTTCTTTTAACGATACAAACTGTATTTCAAAAATAGAAACAGGAAGGAAAAAGAGAGTTATTACAATTCGAAAACTCACCCATGTGACGGGAAAAGGTCCAATAAAATAAACATAATTAGTCACATCTCCTATATGTACCAAAATATGAAGCCGGCGAATGATAAACTTACACTACAATCAATAAAGATAGCTAAAGAAACAACTTTCCTATGCTGAAAAAAGTTAAGAACGTTGAATGTAAAAATTAAAAAAAAGACAGACGATAAAATAAAGGCTATGTCCGAATAGTGCAACCAATTTTAAACTAATTTGAAATGAAATTCTGGATGGAAACGTTGTTTTAAGATTTGGACAGCAGCCAAAAAATCTCTTTTAAAAGAATAATTAGAATTTTACTTGCTCACCAATATGCAAAATGGCAACAGGAAAGAAATAAAAATTCCTGAATAACGTTATGTTAATTAACGTTTTAATTAATATCTCCGCTAATTAAAGTCGCACAATTACGAGATTGGTCCTATTGTTTCCTTTGGAAAATTTCGAATTGATCGGTATCTCATTTGACTCTCGATTCGCAGCGGTTCTCGAGAAGATAGATCTTTAGACAGACAGACAGACAGACGCGAACAGATTTTAATATTATAGTGGAAGTGGATGTTTTTGTGCACCATTTTTTCCCTGCTTTGAAGTGTCTGGCTGCCCAAAGCTAGCGTGCTAAGTGTCTGGCTTTGTAAGGTTTAACTCGTAATAGTACCCCTAATAAAATATTAAAAAATCACGCGTTATACTATGATGTTTTTGTTCACCATTTTTTCGCGCCTTTGCTACCTCTTGCCCGCCAAAGCCAGCGCGAGTCAGCTTAACTAATAGCGAACCCTTCATACCTGCTCCAGTGCGCTTACGCAGTAAAATTTTGGGCCTTTATACTATGACGTATGTCTGGCTATCATGGGCTCTTGGACTATTAAAACCCTTTCAGGCGGAATTATGAAATACTTAACCAAAAGTGTTTTTATTTGGTAGACAGTGTACTATGGTGAAGAGTATCTTATAGACAAAATTTCAAGTTTGCAGGAGAAAAATTAAGAGTTATGAAGCGTCCAATAATACGAACATGTATTACTGAAATACATATTTCAGATTTTAAAAAATGATAAAACATCAAACAAACTTCATTATAAATATTCTCTAAACAATGGTAAAACATAATAAAAGCAGTTGAAATGATTATAAAAAAGTTATATATTTTTAAAAAGCAGAAAAAAAAACTTGTTTTTGTGACGAGAATCCCTGACTGGGAAAATGAGCTAGTCCCATTCTCCCAATGCCTATTTCTTAATGCTGTCAATCCCTAGAGTTAACTACGGGAAAAAATTAGTAATTTATTCAATTAATAATGGGGTCGTTTTCAAAATTTTAAAAGTATTTTTTTCTGAAAGAGCATGCTTAAAAACATAGGATCTGATCACATTGTAAATAATTTGTTTAAGTTTAATATGAAAAAAAAATATTTAAATCGGTGTGCTTTCATTGTTTATGCTTCTGCTAATGACATCACAAATGATGAAATGCTATTTACATAGCATAATATTTAATTCGCGTCTTTACTCACGTGTATTGGCAACGATATGGTTGATAGCAAGCGTAGAGCGCAATATTTAATTCGCTTCTTGATTATCACAACGTGGAAACGTAGTAGAAAGATGCGCCAAAGTGCATCATTTGTGACTCCATTAAGACCACGCTTGTTTGAAAAATCGGTCATTTTAAAAAATTAATTGAAATATAATTGTTGGGAAACGAAAGTATTTTCTGAGTCCATGTTATTATTATTATTTTTTTTTTTTTTTTTGTTGCTTATTCTATCAATTTTAGTGACTAAAAGTAGTACTTTTGACTGAAGGAAGCAACCCTTTATCAGCTGTTTCAAATTCATGTCCGGTATACCGGACGCCACGTTTGAAATGGTTTTAACATAATAGTCATAAGGGTCATTCCTTATTGAGTTGGATGGTTTTCCGATACTTGACGCCTCAGAAGATTATTTCTTGTTTGAGAGTTGTACCATTCAAATTAATCTTTCACGTGTTGTCCTCAATCTCTGGCATGGGAGAAAAATGCCACTTCGCTCGTGCTATGCAACGAAGAATAGTTATTCTAAGCCTTCATGCTTAAGTTTGAGAAATTGCTGAAGAGAAGAAATAAAAGTGGATAAGAAGAAACGCTTTCACAAAGTTTACTTTTTGGAATTATAATTTGGGAACAAGCAATATTGGATAGGCAACTTGACATTGAGAGCTCAAATACGGACTTGTAATATTAAAAATATTCAACAACCGTTACCTTGATTTATGCAATAATATAAATAAATAATTTAAAAGAATGTTTTCAAAAGTATATTATAAAACGATAATGCCTCATAATAATGCCTCTCGATAATTGTTCTAACTAAACTGAAATTTAGCAAAAAATAAACATTTGTTCCAAAATGAGACCGAATTGATTAGAATCAACGGAAAGCCACTCTGAGATGTTTACTGAACTCCCGCATTGTTGGTGCTCTTTTTTATTCGTTTATTATTATTTTTTTAAATGTACATTTCACCTGAATTCGGTTAAAGGCTTCTCGCTATTTCCTTTTTCAAAATTTTTTTTTCTTGTATACAAAAGAATAAACTATCATTAGTAGGGAACAAGCAAATAGTGTAATGATGAAAAAAGTTCAAAAATGTAGCGATGAAAGAGCTATTGAGACATATTTTTGACTAAAGATTTGACACGGATTTGATCAATACAATTTCACCGTTTGCATCCATCTACAAATCGTGTGAAAAGATTTCCATTTCTGACTGAAACTCGCTTAATTTGGTGACTTTCCTTGAAATTTCAGCGGATTTTAATACCTCATACTTTGATTACGGGGACATGCGGGCAAATAATTTATGCGTCCAGAAACATGTTTTTCTTTCGCTTGCTACTTATTTTAATTTGCTTCATAAGGACACTGGTCAGACTTAATGCCGCTAATATTTTTTACTCTGATTTCGTTTAAAATAAGTTTTATAACTATAGTCATAAGTGTCATTATGGAAATGTTATGTAGTGTGGAACATTTTTAAATAGAAAACTTCGGAACACTTTACGGGAATTTGGATAGGGAATAACCTTAAATATATTTTTAATTAGTTGTTTCAATGTTTGTAAAATGATACTGTATGTAAATATTTTCATTTTCTTGCTATAAATCAAAATGTTTATCTTTTTCCGTTGGTTAAAATTAGAATAGAAATTACTATGAAATTTTTATAGCAGTTACTTCTGTGTAAAATTGCTACAACTTGATAACTTTGTTTAAAATCTTAGTGCTCTTAAATTTAATTCAAAAGGTTGCTTTATTTTTTGTAATTCATCATAAAACTGTTTTTTAGAAAATGTGTCTGTACATCTTTTATAGCATTTTTACAGAAGCACTTTTAATTGATATTATTTCGTACTTTTAAAAGGATTTTTTGTTTCATTTTGGAAGTTCTACAGGTATTTTCCAAATTTCTCGAGTGATATATTGAGAAAAACATCCCAAATCTTTCAAAAGATCTTTAATTTTTGCTCTGAAAGTATCAATAAATGAAAAGTTATTTGTATTTGAGTTTTTAATTTTTTTTAACGAAAACATAGGTTTTAACAAAAAGTTCCGTCTAGAACTAAACGAGCCCACTTTCCCGTATACCCATATCTACTTTCTAGTACATGATTAATAGTCTCAAAAATAACAAATCAAATTATGTTTGAAACAATAACAATCAAAAATTGTTTCAAACATATTTTTAAATATTTTAATCTGATTTCTAGGAATAAAATATGCCTCACTCATCTAAAATTCACTAGATGCGTAAAAAAATATAATTAAATAAACGAACAAATAAAATAGCAGCACCTTTTAAACAAAGCAGCTGATACACTTTTTTTCCATTATAAAAAATCTTTAACAGCTTTCAAAACGCAAAAATAATAATGAGGTTGTTTCCTTCAGTCAAAAGTAGTACTTTTAGTCAATGAAATTGGTAGAATAAGCAAAAAAAATAACATGGACCCAGAAAATACTTTTATTTTCCCAACAGTTATTTTTTAATTAATTTTTTAACATGTCCGATTTTTGAAACAAGGCGTGGTCTTGATGACGTCACAAATGATGCACTTTGCTGCATCTTTCTACTGCGATTCCACGTTATGATTATCAAGAAGCGAATTAAAATTGTTCTCTACGCTTGCTATCAACCATTGAAAGCGCACCTATTCAAGTATTTTTTTAAAAATGTTAAACTTAAAGAAATTATTTAAAAAATCGTCAGATCCATGCTTTTAAGCATGCTCTTTCAGAAAAAAATACTTTTAAAATTTTGGAAACGTCCCCATTAAAATTAATAAGCTCATTAAAATAAATACATCATACCAAAAAAAAAAAAATCGTCTGCACATATCTTTATGTAGAAATATAAATGACTTCAAATTTATCCGCCAAAAACTGAGTACTTGAATTTAGAGTGAAAATAAAAACAAGGCATATCAACAATAATTATTTCACAGTTGAAGCCATGGCTGCGGAGTCGGAATCAATCTCATTTTCGGATAAAGGAGTCGGAATCGAATATTCAAGAATCAGAGTCGGTCATTTTTCCTCCGTGTATAAATTTTTGCCAAAGTTACGAGGTCAGAGAGTCGGAGTCAGGTGCCCTAAAATTGTCGGAGTCGGGAGTTGGTCGTCAAGAGCTATTTCCAACAATTTTTTTTGAAGTAAATCTGCCTTCAAGTACGGAATCTACATTGACTTTTAGTTTCCCCGTAGGCGCTTATGTTAAGGGATTTGAACTGTTCAAAATTGAACGGAAAGTTGTTCAAATCAAAAAGATATTTTGTGTACAAGTTTTTCATCAAAAGTTTTTTTTTTTTTTTAAGTTTGACGTAAATTCGCCTCTAAGTTCGGAATTGCCTTGGATTTCCCCGTAGGCGCTAATGTTCAGTTTTTTTGAACTGTTCAAAAGTGAACGAAAAAATAGTTGAAATCAAAATGTGAAACATAGGATTGAGGTGTCCTTGCCGAGATCTTTCGAACAAAACAAAAATTTGTTCGAATCGGACTATTCACTCAAAAGTTATTAGGGAATGGGGGACAGACAGACAGACAGACCGACATACATTTTCCCCTTTCTCAATACCTTACTTTCCAATTTTTAATTTTTTGATATTTATTTATTTTATTTATTTATTTTATTTTTTGACTTTTTTTTTTGTAATATTTTTAAAATGCATTAAGCCTTCTTTCATGCTTCTTTCTCTGACTTTTATTGGGAAAGTAGGCTAAAAACAAGTTTGATCAAAAGTTACTGCACTATCAATGCTTTTTTTTCCTGCTTGTCATTAATTTGTGACTTAGTTGTGGCGTCAATTAAACAGGAAAACTTGAAACACGAATAAAAGTTTTAGAGTGTGGTAAAGAATATCCCTATATCGCCCAAAATATTAGCTCCTAGATAAATATTGCAATATTATATCAAGAGATGCGAATTGCGTGCTTAGAGCACATATGAGGCAGTGAGAAGCAAAGGGATGTAAGTGGACATTTTCAAGTTTTGTGTAAAACGCGTATAAAGATTACGTCTTAGATAGGCTTTCATGGAATTTTTTTTCTAAATCATGCCGTACAGCAGCACCTACCAGGGTAACTAGTACCATCTATCGCCTCAAGACAAAGGAGAGGTTCCCCTTCTATTTGTACTGGTTATCTCCAAATTTTGAATTTTGTCACTTACACCCCTTTTCTTCTCACTCACTGCCTCGTATGTAAAAAGTCTTTCGCCATTTTGTACACGCGAGTACATAAAACGGACATAATTACCTGCTGAGTGCTGCTGCAGTTTAACTGCCCGATTCAGCCCACGACAACGCTCCCCTCAACAGTCTTTCCAGACTGTTTACGAGTCCGAGTTCCTCCTTCCAGTCCGAAACGATTTGGGAAAGATCGCACCCTTCAGCAAGCTGTCTCGTGAGACAGAGATGGTGTGCTCGACATTTCTGTCGAAAACCGATCCCGATTCTGGGTCAAAAACGTCCTTGTCCAGAACTGGTTGCCAGAAATGAAACTGAAAAACAAAAGACGGACTGCAACTCTTCCAACCTTCGAATCGGTAACCTTAACTTTCCCCCGAGCGACATATGTTGACGACCTTTCTTTCGAAATGCCCTAAAGTGTACTAAGTGTCCTGTACGAAGGTGGTGCGAACGGAATAATAAGTGGGAAGGTTCGGAAAATGTTACTTTTTCTTCGTTCGACTTTCACTCACTTTCTTGATACCCCTCCCCTCCCCACGTCCCCACATTTTTTTTACAAGTAAGTAAAGTAAAAAAGCTTCAAGGATAGTTTCCAATTAAAAAAAAAAAAATCGATGATACTTTTTTGTTGTAGCGTTACCATCAAATAACCAAACTTAAACGCCCTTGACATCAATTCAATGCCATTATTTTCTCTTTCTACTAATTTTCAGTTAGCTCCATTTTGACCAGTAAATAAATGTGAAATCATTGAAACGCATTGAAAAACATAAGTATCACTTGATTCATTCGATGGCTAATGAAAGAACCACCTTAAATTACAGTGTCCTCCATCACGGGGTCCATTTAATTATATTAGAGGGTCCACCTTATGTCCCCAGGGTCCTCCCTATCTACCACAGATGTGGTAGGTAGAGAGGAGTTTATTCGTAAAGTCGGGCCTTGGAAACAGTTCAGCTTCAGTTTTAGTTATTTTAGCATTTGTTACAGAGGGGAAGTATAAAGTTACAGTGGAAATGCATTCTTTTTGTTGACAATTTTTCTTCTGACAAAATTTTAAAAACAAAAATCCATAATTACGTTTAAAATATTTAGACGACAAAAAAACAAGTTATTAAAACAATTATGATTGAAACCAACAAGAGTACATTTACTAAATACATTAGAACTCTGAATAGCTAGTAAAAGCGACTCTGGGATGGAGGTGACTGACTAAAATATTTATCAAGAGTAAATCTTTGTGAACTTAAAGGGGGTGCAATTATGTTTGACGTAATGGGCGTTTCAAGAGTTAATCTGTTTAGCTTTCATCCCGTTCCTCTTGTTAAAACAAATTCAAAATTTGAATGATTGCTGAGATACGGTAAAGAGGATTTTGCCTTGCAATTATAATTTTCTCCTTAAATTTGAGTAGATAAAATTTTTTGAAATGAAAACAAAATCTACTTTTAAGTACTAAATTATCTATAATTATTAGTAGTTCTTCGCCAATATTTCCCTACCACTAAATATCGATTCCGGAGAAAAATTTTTGGAGAAATATTAGACAAAAACTTGAAGGTTCCTTAGGACTTGGACTCCGTAGAAATTAAAATTTTAGTGGATATTAAGGTAACTCTTATAAAAGGCAGTGCTTTGACCACCGTCGGTTCATCTTATTGCAGTACCTACAGAGAAATTCTTTCTGAGAATTTACTGAGTTACAAGTAGTGTCAACAAAGAGTAAAAGTTTTATCTGTTTTAGAAGAATTACCCCACATATATTTCATAAAAATATTCATTCAACTGAAATGAATGCAGATCAAAATTCTAAAAAAAGCAATGTAAAAGCACGGGTGCCCACAAAAGGAGGGGGCAAGGTGTCACGGTGCAGTGTGTCCCGTTAAAAATTTCAGGCCTGGTTGTTTTTAGAATTTTTTTCTTCTTTTTTGGGGTGCTTCTTATTCTTGCTATGTTTTCGTGGTAATCAGGGCTCCGTAATTACTCTTGGGAGAGGTGGGGGGGGGGGTTCAAAACCATTCAAGTGGAAAGTTATAGAATTTTGAAAACACATTTTATTATCATATAGAGTACTTTTTATAGCAATTGCAATATTCGCTTTGAAGATAGAAACATATTAAAACGCAAACTTCTCTTATTTGAAATCATTGCTATTCCTATTAACAATATGTAGTATGAAGCTAATAATTCATCTCAAAAATGAAAAACTTAGAAGTATATTCATCTCTAATACAGATGACCGAATTCTATTAGAGATGGATATGTCTCTAAGTTTTTCATTTTTGAGATGAATTATTAGTTTTTTACTACATTTTTAATAGGGATAGCAATGGTTTTCAAAAAAAAAATAATAATAATAATTCACGTTTTAATATTGCAATTGCTATCGAAAATACTCGATATAATAATAAAATGTTTTTCCAAAATTCCAAAACTCTCCACTTGACTGGTTTTGAAAATAGGCTTCCCATACAGTATTAAAACTAATTTTGGTGGACTAATACTTTTTATAGTTACAGTGGTGAACGTTTCTTGGTATGCTTTTGCTGTAATCAGAATAATGCTTCTTGATAATATTGTTGTTTTGTGTTCAGTCATGGATGGAAGATTCTTGAATTATCTCACCAAAGAGCTGGTTGATTGAAAAAGAAAGAACAAAAAAGATCTCTAAAATATTTTAAATTCTTTGAACAAACCCAAGTGAGTGTTGGGGTTATTGGTTCTATTTTCATTTCCGTGTAGTGTTAGTTAAAAATGTTTAGTTTTCAGAATTGCATATAAAAAGTGCAGGCTGCTGTAATTTAAAAGTTTTTTTTTTTTTTTCGTCCGTCTTGGAACATTCGATATCGGTCGTCTCCTAATTTTTTTCGTTCTAAAATTGTTATTCCAGGCGTGGTCAGCTCTCAAACGCGATGAATATTAAACGGATCTATCTTTCATTCTGCTGAACTTTCAAAACGGTCATCATTAAGATATAAAAATTCTTGAAATTCGTCTATTTCAACAAAGGGGTTTTTACCGGTTTTTAGTCGAGGTCAAAAGGAGCACGGTTGCACATATCCCGAGGGATTTATTTCTTCTTTCTTTCCTTCTTCTTTTTCTATTTTCTTTCTTTCTTCTTCGTGTTCTTTTTATATACCTCCAGGAGTAAAAGGTTCGTGACTGCGCGAATAAAGTATTAAGGTTGTAAAAGAGTGTCATTGACCAAAATGAATTATTCAATTAAATTTGATCTAGTTGGTGAAGCAGGCGAGGAAGCTGGCTAGTCTTTTGTTTGGATAAAATCTCGGTATCAATAGAATATATGTGTAAAAGAAAACAGAAAAGGAAGCGAACTATTTTCAGCTCGTAAAGGGTTTGCTTTTTCATTCATTCTTGTTCGTTTTTCAAAAAGTGGCTGATGGATATGAGTGTCATATTTTTCAGTTATCCACAACACTTTTCCGGAGTGATTCACCCCCCTTATCTGCAGACTCCCCTTTTTGTGGTGTCATACATAGTAATTCTCATTTATTTCTTGCGCTTTTTCAATATATAATCAAACTTCACAAGTAAAGTATTATTTAAAGATTGTTCCCCTCACTTCAGGAGAAAAATAAACAATCAGTCCACATTTTGCCAATTTTTACAAAAATCACATTTTAATTTACCGGATGGATTCGTTTTGATAGTTTCCTAACTTCATGTTGCATTATTATAAGGGAAGGCTAGAATCGAGTCCCTACTGTGCAATCTGACTTTGTTGCACTTTTTAAGCAAGCATTTTGCGTATAACACGTACGGCTTCATTATTATGTGTATATGCAGCAAGAATGCTTTTCATTTAAAAAAAAAATAGCGTTACGTTAATTTTTACATATGTTGTGTTTACATAGTATGTTTACAACAGGGCTGTGAATTTCGAGCGTGAATGCTTCGCAAAGGTCAGGAAGTATAATTCTTATCACTCAAAGTGTGAATGTATTTTCACGGGAGAGGCTTAAAAAAACTTTCAAACAACAAGTAAAAATTAAAAGGAACCAAAAATTTTCAGGGTAAAAATGGGAATAACTGAAACTAAAAACTTATTATAGCGTACTGGATTATCGAGGAAAAAAAAAAACCTGGTAGAGCGTGTGGCTAACTTGGAGAACACTAATACGAAATTTCTCGAAAAATATTTCACGAAGTTACCTGTGCGTTAGTTAAAGTTTTTGGAAAAAGAAACTTTGGCTGGACCAAGATTTGATAACTCCAAAAATCATTTATAATTAGAAATAATGCGAAAGGTAACTTAAAATCTTATTATAAAATCGAACAAGCATGAAATTATGCAACGCAGAATTTCAATAACTGAGAGTACTTAGCGAGAAAATAGGTAAATATCTAAGAAAAGACGAAATGAAATGTTAACACATGAGATCAACGATACAGAGTAATATTACGTTTGCACAAGGCGAGCAGTCGGTGTCCCATAACAAAAAATAAGTCTTCTCTATTATTGCCACACACCCTCTTATTCTGTCTTTTTTATATCAAAACAATTGTTAAAAAACGTTTCAGGTAATTTGAGCAATGGCATCCCGTGCCGACTTGCATCTGAAAGTGCGGTCCGTACCAGCACTTCTGTACTAGACCGAATCGAAAAAACTTTTTTTTTTGACGGCGGGGGGTGGGGGTGGGGAGGGAATTCGAAAGTTCAGGTTGCTAAAAAGTTGCTCCTAATGCCGCTCATCCAGCACAAAAACGTTTATTCAAATTTTAAATATTTAATCGTCTCGCACGAAGCCTAAAATTTATAATTTTTTTCAAAAAATCAATTTTTTGTACAAATGTTTTTTTTTTTTTTTTGAATGCAAAGATAAATATCAAGTTGAAAAATATAAACAACAAAGTAGGTAATGAATGTTAAATATTGCGTGAGATCAAAAACTTCTGTTTAAGTATCCCACATAGAACTCAAAAGTATGGATTTTTACATGTTTAAGTTAAAAAAATTTCTTTTTAAATGCATATTTTTTAACATTTAAGTGCAAATGTTGATTTGAAATTGTTTTGAAAAAATGTTTTTCAACTTCATATTTTATAAAAATTTATCTATTAATTAATATATAAATATATATATATAGAAAAAATCTCTTTTGACGAAAACTAAAAATTTTAGACATCATGCCAATAAATTAAATGTTTTTAAATTTTGGATAAATGTCTTTGTTCTGTACGTAAGGCTATAAGGGCAATTTTTTACCAGCTTGAAATTTCAAATTTCCAGAAGTTTTTTTTTTTTTTATTATTCGGTCTAGCACACAAGTGCTGGTTCACTCCTTCAGACGATCACTTTAATTTTTTAAGTCATACTGACGTACAACATTCACAACGAAGAAGGTTTCGAGATCACCAACTTTCTTTAGTGAAACATTATGAAATTAGTATACAACTGTTGTACTTGATATTTTGAAAATATTGTTTGCATACAAAAGAGTAAAACCTAATGTATACGTACCCGCTCGGGTCTGACTGTTTGCTGTTTGTGTATGTATTAATAGGGTGAAGAATAATTACTCATTCTTGATACATATTTTTTTTAAATAAATAATAAGTTATGATTGTAGTAGAATGAAATTTTAATCATATTCTTATATTCAGCGTAATTTCTAAAAGGATAACCTAAAAAACAATATTATATGCGGTTGTTTAAAATGCATAGTTTTGATTAAATAAGCTTTACTAGAGTAAAGGTTGTAGGAATTTCAGAATATCTTCAAAATAATATTTTAAACTTATTTATAATATTTTAGTCTCCTGGAAAATAATGGTTAGTCCCCCCCCCCATGAGCGTTTCTTTTGGTTTTGATAGTAAACGGTAAACAGTTTATAAGACAAAAACCACAAAATATTATTTTCTTTCAATGGAAATTTATGTATTTCATTTGTATGATAACATTTTTGGTGTGGTGATATGGTTATATGTGCGCTGGCTAAATTTTGTTCTCTTATTTTAGAACGTTTGATTTTTGACCTTGTTTTTATAAAGTTCAAATTTTAAAATGCTGAATATTTGAAGTTACATTAACCTGCCTACTTTCTTCCTTAGCATTTCATCATTAATTAATTGCCTGCGTCAGCTAATAATCTCCATAATAATTATGATTTAAATAATTAGTTCCATAAACTGCATTTTTATTATTTAAAAGAAAAGAAGCTACCCGCCTTGTCTAGTGGTTAGAGGAGTCTGACTGGTCCCAGGTTTGGGCATGGATGTACTTTCTCTCTCCTGTCCTTGTCCTTCTTTTGTGTGAATATGTTGTTATGCTGTGAATGGTTGACTACCTAATAAACGGGTTCTTATAGCATGTGTGTACTGTGTGTGCGAACTTCACACCAAATTACGGTACAGTTGGAAAAGTGAAGCAACGCTCTTCAAATTGCCAGCCTAGCTGCACATGACAAAGACAACAACAATAAAAAAGAAAAAAACTCCGATAGGTGTAATTTTCATTAATTTCTTTGTAATTATAGTTTGCTACTAGTGGTGCCAACACGGCTTTGCCCGTAATAGAAAATTAAAAGGTCTTTTGGTTCGCCTGTATATTTACAAATAATGTATGGTGAATTTTCTCGCCAATTGGCTTGTGCCCATGTTACGGTTCCACGTAATGATAATTTCGTAATTTACTCGTCCATCTTATGAGAGTTTTGTTCTTAAAATTGGAATAGAAAAAGAACCACGTCGAATTTTCGAAAAATCGCTTCGAAGTGCACACCCCCATGCTACAAACTAACTTTGTGGCAAATTTCATGAAAATCGGCCGAACGATCTAGGCGCTATGCGCATCACAGAGATCCTGACAGACAGAGAGACTTTCAGCTTTATTATTAGTAAAGATTTTCTCAATTTAAATAAAACAGTAGTCTTCCTGCCCTTATTTTCTTAATGAATATAAAACGACACTCATCCTATTCTTATTTTTTAAATCCAAATAAAACGATAGTCTTTTTGTTATTCACTTTCGCAATCAAAATAAAACAGTATTCTCCCTATTATTCATATTTCGTAAGTCAAAAACTATTTTCAGAGGGGTGGGGCTGTTTTGCCCATGGCTTAGGGATCGGAGACCTGGAATCGAACTGTTTTTGGGGTAAAGGAGTTTGAGTCGAGAGTCGAAGGCTTTTGATTTCTAAGAGTCAGAGTCTGTCAATTCCTCTCCGAATAAGCAACTCTACCAGGGCTGTGATGTCAGAGTTAGAGTTGGACTGATTTTGGGATGTCGGAGTCGAAGGCTCATGAATTTCAGGAGTGCGAGCTGAAGTCTTTCATTTTCTCTCCGTGTCCGCAACCGTGGTTGGGCCCAGTTATGACTTGCTTCACTAACTAGTTACTTAATAGGGGAGAGTGTTGTACCTTGGGACACTTTTAATTTCTAAGAATCTATTTTTAGCAGCCATGTTTTTGTAATCTCAATTAGTAACCTTCGTCACTAAATGTTGCCATAATAAAAATCGGCATCAAATGAGTAAAATTGACGATATTGTGAGAAAAAAAAAATTCATGACTCCAAAGTAAATATTTTCTTCCTTTTTATTTCGTTTTCTGTCTTTGTGTTTGTAAAATTAATCAACTGAATTTTATTTTGTTTTAAAAGAGAATACTTTAAATATTTTGGTTATAAGAAAATAATGATAGTGCAGCTAGGTTGAACACCATGTTGGTTTTTCTTAAACCACGTGGTGATTGTAACTTGGGACTTTGGGATTGCAATATCGGACCAAAATGCAATACCGGTATTCGGTATTTTTTTTAACGGGATACCGGTATTAATACCGGTATGAGAAATTTCCCAAGAAACATTCAAAAATATAATGTTTCGTTGCCAAATTTTATTATTTTTTCAAAAAGTGTTTTATTTACATATTGTAAACAAAAATAAAATAAAGTAACAAATATCATAATAAAAAAAGGAAAGAGAAGAACAAAAAAAAAAAAAAAAAAAAAAACACACACAGACACACAATGCATCTATTTAATTTTCACTAAGTATGAAACTCATTTTAGTGAACAATTTCTTACAGTTAAAAATATTCTTTCTGAATTCACGCAGGCAGGTGGTACTGTTAGTAATGCGTGTCACGCTTTCTCTAGTTACCTGAAAGTCCTTCATCTTAAATTAATTTAGTCTTTAACTTGTTGGTTTTGAAAAAAATATTTTTTTGTGAGTGTGGGTGTTTCTTTTGTATTGCGTGGGAGGTTTTTTTTTAATCATTATAATACATAATCATTAATATATTAATCATTTTATAGCTAATTGTAACTGTTCTTCGAACGACAATTCTTTTCCAGTCTTAACATCATCTTCGGCGATTTCCTGTTGGTTAGAATTTGTTTGTGTTTGCTTTTTATTAACCCTTTGATTTGAAATTTACAATAAATTTAACCTTGTTAATTAATTTATTTATTTTTTCGTTTTCTTTTCGAAATTCTTTACAATTATATAAATGTCTGAAAATATGTTCCCCAACTGATTATGCCTTCCTTATATCTTCCTTATAGTGTAAAACTGAAAAGCGAGACAGAACAGCACTCTAATGCCGATGACAACAAATTACTGTCTGTTATACTAACAAGAAAGTTTTTCTCAAAATTCAGTACAATCGGAGACAAAATTGCTGCAGATTAATTTTCATACGAGGGCAAGTTTAAAAAATGGTGATTTTAAAAACGTTGTTCATATGAACTCAAAAAAGTACGATTCATCGACACCATCTAGTGATGAAAATGTCATTTTGTAATCTTTCTCCTACTTTTATTCATTGATGTTCCATAAATTCTTTCATTTGAAGCCAAATGTTTACTTCAAAAGATTGATTTCGGTACTGTGTCTCATCGAAAAAGAAATTTATGCTTAAAATAACAATAGATATCCAATTAGTTAAATTGAAAACTCTTTAATTAAAAACTATTTAATAATTTTAGCTAATAAAAAAATACCGACATTACGAAATTGCAAAATAGCTCCAAATACCGGTATTCCGGTATTGTAAACTCTACTTGGGACAGCCAAACATATTGTACCTTAGGACACGTTCCAAGGTACAACATATGCATGGTTCTTAATAACTAAGATATGTTTAGGAACATGGAACACTGTTCTAATCTTATGTACTCTTTTAAACGCATTTAATGATAGATAATAATTCATAATTCATAATTCATTAGTAAATATTCATGATTAAATTTACTACCATGGAAAAAAAAATATTTCCTGGTGCAAAATTGGTTCAAGTATATGGCTGTTTCATGAATTATGAAGACTTTCCCATAATACAATAGGATGTGTCCCAAGGTACAATAGGATGTTCCATTTTGGGGCAGCTTGGAACTCTTACTTTAAATGGCTGGCAATGTTTTATTTTCAAACTGTCTGCATAAAAAAAAAGTGTTTCATTGGAATATGTTAGGTTATTTTAATGTGACTAGATCTGTGTAGATTTTAAATCTGTAGATTTTAAATTTGATACAAACAGCTGACGTATAAATTAAAATGTGAAATGGGCCCCAAAGTATAACACTCTCCCCTACGCTTCGCAAGGGCAGTTTCTAATGCAAGTATATGTAATGTCATCTATGGATATTGTTTCTGGAAACCATTATGTGTTAAGATTCCATTTTCAAACTCTTCCAGGGCTCTAAAACATAAATGACCTTTTGTCAATGTGCTTTTTTTTTTTTTTTTTTTTGAAAATGTCGCTCAAAGTTCTCCATCGAGCATTAGACTGTGACATTAAAAATATAGTTCCGAACTTCGCTTGCGTGAATCGAAGCGCGAAAATAAGTGACAAATGAGCAATTTACACCTCGTGAAAACAACAGGCATTCCGTAAAAGAAAAGAGGTGATATCTCAGAAAATAGAATAGTTGAAACTCATTATGAGTATACTGTTACGTAATCTTGACTCAGAAAATATACCTAGTTGCGCTCCGGTGATTTTCTTTTGAAATCTTTCACTTCGACTATGGAAATTGAAAACGCACTTTAATTGTGTAATTAGTGATGCACATGACAGAACTGCATTTTGTAGAAATGAACATAATAGTTCATTCACACCACAAAAAAATTTACTGGCGTTTCGTGAATCGAAACTTGAATGTAAAATAATCAAGCTATTATCTCTTTCATTTCTAGCTTTGAAAAATAACAAGGAGAATGGTAGGTTCATTAAGAGTAGAAAATTTTCTTTCTGATGTTATGTGAGGATTACAAAAAACTTAAGAATTTGATTTGAATACTGCAGCGACTTTTGTGCGTTTTTATTTTCTTTCTTTTGTTTCATTTATTTATATTTAATGAGTAGCGCGATGAATAACTATTATCAATTGTTTTCAGGAAAATTACTCTAATATATAGAAACAGAAATAATGCATTGTAATTGGATGGTTATTAATAATTTTCAATCATACTCAATGTCCGAAAAATCTCAAGCTCCAGGTAGCCCGGGTAATTAAAAGGATTACCTTGGCTACTCGATGTTAATTTAAAAAATAAAATAAACAAAGTATTTGAAAACAGAAATAATACGTTGTAATGGAATGGTTATTAATAATTTTCAAGAATGGTTATTAATAATTTTCATAATTTATCATTTTTTATTAACTCAGTTTATGAAAAACCTCAAGCTCCAGGTAGCCCGGGCGACTAAAAGAATTACCTTAGCTACTCTATCTTAATTTAAAAAATAAATTAAACTAAATATTTGGAAACAGAAATAATGCATCGTAATGGAATGGTTATTAACAATAAAATGGCCTGTTTTCATAAGATTTTTTGAGCAACACAATTTAAACACATGTGGTTTTCGTGAGAAAAATAGAAACAGAAGTAAATTAGAAATTTATAATTCAAAACCAAAGGTAAACAAGAAAACTTAAAGACAAGACAGAAACGCGTCAGAGTTCTGCAATATTTGTTAACGGGTAGACCGTAACATGTTTATGCGCAAATAAAAAAGCTGTTTAGAGATACGATTGTTCATGTCACTACTTAGTAAAACGGGAAGAAGCCGTACGAGTAAAATAAGAGTCTAATAAAACAATTTTTCTCCTTTAGCTTCATTAATACTGTTGATAAGGCTCACTGTAACTTCGACACACGTGTGTTCGATTTCCGTTATACACGTTTCTTGTCTTGTTTGTATTAGTTTCATTTAACGTAAATAGATTCGGCGAAGAAGAAAAAATATTTACCTATATTTTTGTAGTTATAAAATGCAAGTTCATTGCATGTAAACTTGAAAATAAAAATTACCAGTTACTTCAAAACGTTGTGAATAACGCTTTGAAATTATCACAAGTTTCGAATGAAAATATCAAAACATGTTGAACAAAAGTTAAGCTACTATTTTCCACTGAACCATGTAAGCTTTTTTCTCTGTCGTCACTTGTTTCGCAATGAATGTTTTTATTTTATTCATATCTGAAGTATAATTAATGATTGCTTTCATCAACTGGCACTGTCTTAGTGTTAAGATAAATTATCTGAACCAGTCCCCTACTTAAATAATTTTACTGAACTGGAACGGGGCACGCAACTTCCTGCCGAAAAGATGAACAGTGTCATGGAGAGATAAAATAGTCCTAGATTACTCTCTTGTGCTTCAAGATTTTTGCCGAGGAATTTGAGAGAAATGAAAGTTGAACTAATGTATAATGAGTTGACATTCTAGCGTTTAGAAAACACCATTTTTTAATTAAGATGCAAAGCTGAAAGCAAAACTTGTATTTTAATTTTGTTTCCACCTAAATTGAAAGCAAATACAAAATTGCTATTCAATTTATTTCATTCTAATGCTGATTTAGGAAAAAAAAAATATTTGCTAAGAATATTAAAACAGGACTGGAAAAAGGTCACATAATGGAAAATATTTTAGGTGGTTGAAAAATGTGTATCTCTTGCAGAAAAAATAGCATTGAACTTTCGGCAAATTTCAGCAAAAATTAAATCTTCCCAGATCTTGTAACTCTAGTCCATTTATATTTACTCTACCTTTATTATTTTTCTTTTAAAGGATTTATACATTATTTTTCACAAATAAAACTCAGTTGTTTTTTTTTTTCAGCAAACAGCGGAAAAGTCAGTTTTGAGTAATGTATTGTTTTTTTTTAAACTAAAAAATATATCTCTCTGAACTCTGTCGCCAATTAAGGAATTTATTTCAAATTATCAGCACAAACAAGTAAATTTATGCAGAGTGGGAAATTAAAACGAAACATACAAAATATTCTGTAGAAACAAAATGCACAGAAATTAAATGTTTTTATATATTACGTAAAGGAAAAATATTGTTAAACTGAATTTGGTTTTGATTTTTAAAAATCATTCTTTGAATATGTTGACTAATAAAGCAAAAATTCGCAGCTTTCATGTTTTTTTTTTTTTTTAAATTAAGCATTGGAGTTATGTGCAGGAATGGTAAAAAAATGTTCGTTATTTTGAAGCCAACAAATTGAAAAAAACATATGAAAATTATTATTTATTTCAAACTAATGGCAACAAAAAGGGGAAAAAAAGGTTAAACGTCTAAATTCTAAACTTCTGAGCGTATTGATTTTTTTCTTCAAAACATTTTTAGTTCTTGGCTTTCAGATTTTTACTTTGGCTGCTTACCAGTTCGCCTTGAATAAATTATTATTGAATTATAGAAAGCTAACAATGTTGGTTTTCAGACATAAAATCATAAGAATATGCGCATAATTATTTTATTTCTTTTTATTGAAATTAACACAATATTTGTGAAATAAGTTTCGCCTTTTCTCTATCAAATGAAGACGTTTCTTGTAACAAAATAGAAGCAAAAAGTCGAACTTGACGAACATCTAATATGAAAATAAAACAGCCATCTCCATCAAAAGCATTGTGGAATACGCAGACTTGAATGTTACGAAAGAAAAAAAAGATACCTTCAGTTTTTCCCACTATAATTTACGCACCGAACTCTCTTATTAACTGGGCAACTTTCGCCGCATCGTTTGCCCAAGAATGCTTGGACTGAATCTTGCCTGCCTTGATGTAGGACCATCTACCTGTCTGATGATCGCTTTCCAAACGTGACGTCAGCACTGACCTTGGTAGTGGTGCTAAAAACCATACAACTGGTTAATAAGCCAAGAGGCACTTTCGAGGTAGGTAGAGAACTGGCATGGTTTTGGCCTTGACCTCAGGACGATAACCCGTTGAATATTATACTATTTATACATGCGTACATGAACATTAAACAAAAAAATAAATAAGTAAATAAAGGCTTATATCAATTAGTTTCAATTTGCAGTTAAGTTTTTCTTTCGCGCAAAAATTAACCGAACACTTATAAAAGAAAAAAAAGGGGAGGGGATTTAGAGGTCGTATGTTACTTTTCAGATTGATATGATAGTCACTTTAATTTTGCTATCGGTGAAATCTGAAACTGGGGAAAAACCGGAATTCTTTCGAAGGTTGGTGAGACCTTGTTGAGAAGGCTCTAATTGTTGCTTGCTGTCAGTTAATTTAATGGGAAGCGAAAGGCAATAAATCACCGTTTATGAGTTATTAGATTGCATTGCAATTTAAAAATGTAAATGTGGGAGCGAGACACATTTGGACAAACGAAATATGCGACTGTTCTATATGTGGGACTACAGGCAATAAAATAGGACAACTCCGTTTTTTACATGTGAAAACTGTCCGAAATATTTCAACTAGCATACATAAATCCAATAATCAAGAGCTCATATTTGCTTCAAATTTTAAATTTTTGTCAAGTTTTTTCCCTCACAAAATATAATGAGTGAATTGATTGGACGAAAAAGTGTGAGAAATATGAAAAAGGTTTGACCACAAAATAATGAAAAGATCTTAAAAACTTATGCTACCAAAACTATTAAATTGATACACATAATTAAAGAAAAATATACCAAGTTTTTTTTTTTTTCAGTTATAAAAGTGCCATGGGGAAAGCTTTTTGTAACATTATCAAGGTCTAACCTCGTACCAAGTTAGTTCTACTCATTCTGTATCATTACTTAGTCAATGATTCGTAATGCCTCACATTTTTAAAATTTTATTTTTTCAATGGTTCAAATTGCTGCACAAATGCGTTCTTGTGGTGTTTTTTGGCATCGCAGGTTGATAAATAGTGTTTTTGACGTTAATCCATGAAAATAAATTTAAAATCCAGTGGAACGAGCTTTATTGTGCTGTAACATGTTTGCGCTGTAACAAAACATATTGGTAGGTGCGGGGCTCTCTCAGGGTGTTTTGTGTGACGTAATAAAAGGCTCATACGTTAAACCCTAGGTATACTTTTCTCCTTCAGACCTCTGGTGTCGGGTATACCCGACATGAACTTTGAAAAGCTGCTAACCATTTAATGGTTGGTTAAATTACTTGATTTTTTTTTTTTTTTTTTTTTGGTTGACTCTTAACAATCCGCTTATTATTACCTATGCAAGAATTTTTCGTACTGGGATTGGAAACACCCCCAAACAGGGAAGTGGGAGATTAGAATTAGCACGTTTTTCCAACCATGGTATCTCGTCGCAAAAGGCGAGTTTTTATTTTTTTCTGATAGTTTTGAAAAATATATAGTCTTTTGTTTATATGATTTCAAATGAATATGTTATGTTTTATTATTGTTTGGAGAACATTTTATAATGAAGTATGTATGTTTCGTGGTTTTTTTTTTTTTTTTTTTTTTTCTTTTAGTTGAACCATTTATCTCGAAATTTGTGTCCGGTATATTGGACGTATAAGTCTTTTAATATTTTACCTACAATCTTGGAATTTTGTTTAGAAGATACTCTTTGCTATTGTACTCTGCCTGAAAAATAAAAAAAGTTAACTATTTTATTTTTACGGTTGAATTGGTTGAATTCATTATCAAGAATTTAAGTGTATGGAGTAGTTTCAAAATCATAAATTGTTTTCATTATTTTGTGCTAACCCAGTACTTTGTTCCTAGGTTTGACTGTGCAATGATTTGCGATTCAACATTACTGAAAACTCTGGGAATTTTGTAGCGGAGGTAAATATTTTGCGATATTACTTAGTTTATTCAAAATATTGATATGATTTATATGGAAATTAATAACCCACACAATGTTCATATCAACATCTAATGCATGTTTTGATCCTCTGAATACGATTATGTTCATTTGTATGAGAGTTACGCAGAAATAATTATCTTAGAACCGTGTTATAATAAAATTTAGAGCGTAATTAATAACGTTTTTAATAGAAAATAAATTATTAAAGAAGTTTCATACTGATACAGGTGGTTCTGTATCACCAAGATGCAGTTCTCATGGGAAGCTTATAGAACGATTCGACTAAATTATGATAAATATTACAGGAGATTTTCGGGTCATTGAAGTTATTTTTCCTCTCATTTTCAGTATGTTTTATTTTCTAAAATACTAGATTAATTTGCTATTCTTTCTATTTTGTCATCCGATTTCGTGCAAATTATTTTTTTCTTGAGTTACTTAAAATAGTTATTTTAATGCAATTTATCAATAGAGCCAAACAACATGGAACATAAAAACAAAAGGCCTCAAGTTTATAATTCACTAAACATAAATTTATTTTAAAATAAAATTTAAATATAAAACGTTTTAATGTGCTCTAGAGTGTAAAAAAAAACTTGAAGTAAAGATATTGTTTAAAGCTAAATTTGTAGAACATATTAAGCTCATAACCATACAAAATACCTGATCAGACTATGATGTTTTAGACTTAATATTATTAGCTTTTATTGCAACATAGTCAAAGAGAAATCAACAGAAAAATTAACTTGATTCTTTAAGGTCAGATGTGTAATAGATTTAAATTAAACATATGCAAATATTAATTAATAGTTGGAATAAAATATTATATATTTTAATCCTTTTATAATGACCCGTTTCAAAGAAACGTTTTCTCATCCGCTAGCAAAAAACCGTTTTTGTAATACTTTGTCTATTTTGCAGAGATTTGAGAATATTTGACAGCAAGAAAAATGTATTACAATTATTTTCATTAGAGTTAGTACAAGTAATAAAACAACATGGAACATAATTATGAACTTGATGGGATAAGCAATCGAAAAGAACTGACTGATTAGTACGTAAAACATGACAAAAATGTACTTTAGTCGTGCTAAAAAAGCTGCATTTTTCTACAGGCACCAGAGCAGTAGCTCGTATTAACGCTGTTGTGAATATCACCGTCAAATGTGTGTATTTGTCCATTCAAAAAACTTTCATTTTATCCTTCGTGAAAAAAAAATGCATTTTCTGAAACCTGCTTGCATTTTATTTATTAACTCGTTTGATTTTAACTTAAGTTGGTTTAGAAATCATTTGTTTAAAAATAATTTACTGTTTTCAGACCAAAGCTGCCTCTTTCGTCCGCGCGATGCAATTTTTTTCTCTGGTTGAAATTGAGATTAAAAGAGTTGAAAGGAGAGAAAGGTAAAGAATAATAATTTGTCCCTTCCTTTGGCGCATTCAAACGCTTTGTTCACTGACGCGACTTCTCATTTCAAACTCGTTAATTTTCTTCTGATACTTCAATATTTGCAACTAAATCTTTGAAATGCATTTCTAAGACCGGTTTGAAAAACATGTTTGGCAACACTAGCTTATTTGTTTTTTGAAGCTTGCTGGAGATAATGGAGTTGAAATTGAAACAATTTAAGGAGTTAGTAAAAAAAGACATAAGTGAATGTTTTTCAGTTAAAGTTAATCAGTTTTGAAAGAATGAAATTATTGTTTAAAAGAAACATTTTGCTCATTTTTTCATTGTTGAATCTGGGATGAAGAGACTATCGTTTTGAGTCAATTTTAGAAAAATAAAATACTGAGTTGGTCTGCTATGCTTCCAACAGCAAGAAGTGATGAATTTTCTTTCTTCGTCAGTGAGGGGTGGGTTAATCTACTAGAACAGAGTTTCCCAAACTCTTTCGATTCGCAGCAGAAGAAGAAAGAAGAAACTAGCATTATCTCACGGCACCCAAGTCTATATCTATTATATTATTCATACTGATACCGCGGGACTTTGCGGCACTCCTCACCTCTCCCTGCAACACTCTAATGTGCCGCGGTACCCATTTTGGGAACCTTTGCAGTAAAACTTTTAATTTTTCGCTAAATTGCCAATTCTTGTATTGTTACAAATAGACATGAAAAAAAGTACCATTTTTATCTCACCCTCCCCCCCCCCCGGGCCAGGAAAAAATCTAATTATCTCTACCTCTCCCAGGATAATATTCTGCTTGTGCTAGTGCTCCGTACAAATACGACAGGTTAAATTACACACTAACGTGCCGGCGGAAAGGCTGCTCAGTATAATTGCACCTCTAGGGGGAAAATGCTCTATCCAATATCAAAGTATATCCAAGTCCACAGCCGTGTTCAATGTATAGCATATAACTCGGTCATCGCTGCAGACGAATTCGCTGCGTTCCACATCCTTAGAACACTCGTCGAACACCCCGGGTGTGACGATTGCGTCACGGGAGCAAATACGGAAGACGAGTGCCTCCCAGTAGAATTCTTTTTGCGTTTTTTTAGTTCTCCTTACCCCCTCCTTTTCTGTTAACGAGTTCATGACCTCATTGAAAAGTTCCTTCAGAATTGGCGGTCACGGATGTCAAGGTGTTGCATATGAAAAGACTTAAAGCCTAAATCGGCTGCGGTTCGGTATTGTTTAAGAAGTTCGCTTTCGCGCGCGCGATTTGAGAATTCTGCCGTCCCTAATATTTATTAATCTAAGCCGAAGCTAAAGTTACAAATATCTGTAACAAAAAACTAATTTTTTAAAAGCTGGGTTTGTGTACCCTAAACACGCCAGCAAAAAGTGTTACTTCTAAAATTTATGTTTTGTTTAGGAATTTTCTAATAATAACAATATAATTTAATACAACAACTATTGATTTTTTAATTTAATTATTAAATAATTTTCAACAATGATATTTATATTTTATTTATTTATTTATTATTATTAATTTATTCATTTTATTTTTTACTAGCAGTAACCGCACGGCTTTGCCCGTAGCGGTCAAATATTAACAGGTCATTTGGTTCGCTTCTATATTTACAGTTATCGTCTACTATACGTGATTTATTTTTTATTTTTTTTAACCAATGGCAAAATTTCGTAAATAATGTACAATCAAATATCCAGTGTAACTAAAGAGTCAAGAAAAGAAAAGCTTTCCCATTAAATAACTAACAAATAACAACAGAGGGTAGCATAAATGCGATTAAAATGCTCAAAGAATGATACAAAAAGTAATCCAAAAGTTTAACCTACATCTGGATTTTTTTCTTTCATGATTACAAAGCACTCGCCTGCTAGGAAAAACTGAAATTTATTGATACATTTATTACAATTGTTACTATTTACAATTCGCAGTTTCAATACGCAGTAAACCAACCAGATAAATTTGATAGAGTTTCTTTTGATGTTTGTATCGGTAAAAAGAAACGTATTAAGTAATAGAAAACATATGATAATCTGACTGTATATGACAAAATCTGATGAATTGAATAAGTTTACTGATCAAGAACACTAAAAGCAAACTCATTTGGCTTCGAACCGAACTCTTCGTACCAATAACTGTTAAAAAGACACCTTCTGACATAACTACAAATTTTAATTCTCAGGAAGTTTGTTAATGACTATTTAATGTGAAGAGAAGATATTAAATGAAACAGTTCCTCTCGAAGCAGTGGCGCAGACAAGAGAGGGGTCCAGGGGGTACGGAATAGGTCTTGTTTTTTTCCCTAATTGATTACGATTCTATGAAATTTGTACGTAGATTAATTTCAAACAATGGTAACAATAATTTAAGTTCTGCATGAAATATACACTCAGTCATTCTCGGCTGGAAATGACTGAGCTGGTGGTGTATTTCATGTATATCTGCTTTAGCCTGGCTAATTTGCGGTAATTTACTGAATTTAAGTTCTCTTAAAAGAAAAAAGAAAATTATTATGCTAAAAGATTTTTACAGATATTGTGCACTTTTCCTATTACGAATTGCCTATAAGAAGCAGAATAGTAATTATAAATGAATACACTGTAATAACCATGTTTTTAGTTTTGTAATTATAGGTTAAAATCTGATTCTGTGATTTTGAATCCATTTTTTAATTATGAGAAAGTGAAAGCGTAATTTATTTTGCTTTCTCGTTAATTATTTCGTCCTCGGGAATCGATAAAATCAAGTCAATATGTTGGACGGCGTATTGAAATATAATATGAGAATAAGGCTTTCGATTTGGACCCTCCCTTTGTAAAATTCCTGTGTGCGCCACTGACTCGAAATGTAAAAAATTGCTCTCACGAAGCTTCTAGCTTGACATGAGATAAGGTCCATTCAATTTGAAAGCATTTCATTGAAACAATTAAATCACTTGGCATCATTAAATATGTTTCCTTGTTTAACGAACATTTTCCCAAGGGCAACATTATGTAGTCAGAAGAAAGGCAATTGTGATAAAAAAAAAATTTTTTTACTTAAATTTCAAGCACGTTCTTGACGTTCCCAAAAACCTCTAAATAGCCTATCTTCTTCAAGAGAATGGAAATACAGTGACAGTAATATTTCAAAAAAGATCCGGATAATGTAACGTAACTGGAACAATATTTCTCTGTTCAAATCTTTAATCACAAAAGACATTATGTTTTCCTGTCTCGTAGTTAAGTCTATCCGTGAAGGTAGCTGGAAAATGCTAATAAAATTAATGAGCCGTTATAAGGTACTTCATACCTTGATATGATCAGAAATCAAGATCAACACGCTTGTGTTTTAATTTCAAGGTGAACAACAACTTCCAACCGATGCACTTTTTGAAATGTACAGCTTTTTAACAGTGTCATTGAGTACATTGCTTAAAATTCATTTTTCGTAATAGAGTAATTAGAAAGTGTTTAAAACTCAAAATAAATTGTGGTAATTATAAATTAAATATTAATCAACTGTAAAGGACTGTCTTTGCAACGAATGTAGCGTAAAAAGGAAACCTAAAACTTTGGAGAAAGAAATTGAAAACTCATGGCATAGAAAAGTAATCTTAAATAACACCCTGATTTGCTATGTTTTCTGATTTTTTATCTGGGAACTCAATGAGCCAGGGCTTTCCAAAGTGTGAACTGTGTGCCGTGGCACCCTGGGGTTCCGCACTCAGAGGCAAAGAGTGCTGCGAAGTGCCCACTGAATCAATATCTATACTAATATTATAAAGAGTGGGCGGATTTTTGTGTGTTTATATGTTCCAGGTAATCTCCGGAACCACGGCAACGATTTGAAAATTTTTTTTCGCTGTATAAAAGGTACATTCTTACTAAGTGACATAGGCTATAATTTATGCATATAAGTAGTCATACTATTTTTTAAAATCAATAGTTTGTCTTCACTACCAGTTTCTGTTTCGTACTGTTTTGTTCTTATTTACGTAAAAACAGACCCCGATTGCCTCGCATCCGTAATGACCGAATAAATGACGGTTCTCTTCGAACTGAATGCTGAGGAATGGGAACACGTGAAAGAAAAAAAATTTCGTGATGCCAGCATGAGAACCGCCAAAAGCTTTATATGCGTTTGAGGCTGCAGAAGATGTATGTAGCAATAGCGTTTTGTTAGCCTAGAACATTATAAACCATTTGGAGTCACTGAATGTTTATGCTTCAAAAACCTTAAACTATAGTTCTAAATGCATGCAAATTTTAGTTAAATGAAAAATAGCTAAGATTCAATTCGAGCAAATTAGTTTTTGTGTTCAAACAGTGTAGATAGACTTTAATAATACGTGTTTCTAAACGTTGTACTTTTGCATGCATTTAGACCTATCGTTTAAGGTTCTTGATTCATAGTAAAATTGAAATGATAAACATCTTCTAATGAATTCAATTAAGTTCATTTAGTTTAGAAAATTCTCAACTGAAAGAGTAATTGCACCCAATTACCGTACTTTCAAAGTTAAAAGTTAAAACAACAACGAACAAAAAACATTGGATAGAAAAGAATTTGACAAAGAAAAGGAAAAAAAAAATATTTGCTGAACTATTCTTCATAATGACCGTATTTAAGCATTTAAAAACGATATCATAAACTAATATAGCTGAAAAATATCCTATCAGAATGAAATTGCCAAAAAAAGAAAAAAAAATCTAGTCATATGAATAAAGTAATAAGAAAATGAGCTTCTGGGAATTAAAAAAACTCACCTCTTATTAGAATATACAATATTCATCCTAATAGCTAATCTGAATTTTGTCACATAAGAATTCATTTGGAACATTTCCGTGGTCCTACATATTTCCAAAGCCGCTTCAACGTTTAAGATCCTGCCAGCCTATCAGCATCATATATAAAGAACTCTGTCTTTTAGACGACGACAAACCTTGGAAACCAACCTTAGATGACACACGTAGCTTTCTGACTTCGGTCCTAAACTAAGAGGTTTTTAATAACTATTTTAACTTTTATGTCAACTTTTAGACCCTATTGCTTTATGGGAAACATTAAAAAAAGGTCTCTGTGGCGACATATTGCAGGAAGACCGCAGAAATATATGATTGTCGTTCAATGTCAAGCGATATAAAAGTTAAAGGAAAATTTGCGAATGAAGCGGACACTCAATAGGAGACTTTTGTTTACCATCGCCGCAGATAATCAATAAAAACAATTCTTTTAAAACATGATTGTTACATGAAAATCAGGAACGTAAACTAATGTTGATCGGAATACTCGGTGGTCCGGAAAAAAATAATAAATTCAACACTATCCAAAAATCAATCAACAGGCTTTTGAGATGTTTTTTGTACGGAACTGTTGGGAATTTACTTAGAGTCATAAAAACTGACCATTCCACATTAAAACTACTTTGAATATCTCCTCCAAAAAGAGTACCTATGTTTAACAGGAAAAAACGGCCAATTGGGAAAATTCCTTCAATAGGGTACTCATCAGGACTTCATGCTTTTAAAATTAAAGGCGATTATCCCAATATTTTTATTGCACAACTTGAATTTATCTAACCTAGTCAATGAAGTTTAATTTAAATTCATTGCGGAATAATGTGATTTCGACTCTTACAGCAGCAGATCAGCTGTCTCATAATCTTTGCATCCCCATGGTCTCTACATATTTCCTTTTCCAATTTCAGTGGTTACAATATCCAATGAAAATTTCTTAAAACATTACCATCAAACGTAAAACTATACGATACATAATGCAACGTTACATACGGGAAGATTGTATTCTTTAGTGGGAATTAGGTGTTTGTCTCTTTTGATCTGGAAATTAAATAAACCATTTTTTTTCAAGCCTCATAAAGACGAAAAAAAAATATTGTTTGCTATTAATTTTCAAATTAAATAGTACCTTCATGATAGTTATTTAAAATAGATACACGTAGTTTTTTTTTAACCCGAACTAGGTCGGGACGGGCCTCTAGTATACATATATGATTCAGGTGCCAAGAGAAAATTCTAACTCTCCAGAGAGCGCCACTATTCGAAAAAGTTTGGGAACCCCTGCAATAAGTGAAATTATTGTCCAGATAAAATTGAGCCACTTTATTTTATTCTATTTTTAAACGTTTTTTCTTCATCAGGAATGTTTACATCTGAATTAAAGAAAGTTCTCCTTTTTTTAACCAATCCGTAGTATTTACTTTCAATAAAAGTTAATATTTAATATTGTGAAACGGATAAGTGCTTATACTTTGCCTTCTTTTCCTAGTAAGAAAAACCCCAAAATCAATTAAATTTGTATCCGGTTATACGTTACTCAAACCTAAGCAGTAAAATTTCAAATGGTACAATTTAAATCTCTCTACCATAGAACGCGGAATATGCCTTCGCCCAAATGACGCTTGGAAAAATTCTTGACAAACATTGCGTGTTCTCACAATAATTTCAGGCTATTTTAAATATATTTCTTATTTTGACTAAAAGTAAGAGTTCAAATTTTGAATTTTACCAAGTATTGAAAATTTTCAATAAAAAAAAATCACGATTTAAAGTTTTGTACTCAAATGAAAAAAAAAAGGAAAAAAATCTCAGAAAATAAGTAACCTTTACATATGTCCCTAATACCTGTCGAGAGTCGCTAACCCTGTCTAGTAGTCAAAAGAGTTTGACTGCGGCGGGGAGGTCCCGGGTTTGACCTTACTTTGTACTCTTGTCCTTATTTTGTATGACTGTGTTTTTGTACTATGAATGGTTGCCTATCCTATAAATGGGTCCTTATGGCATGTGTGTAATATGGAAGTCGGACTTCACACCAAATTACGGTACAGTTGGAAAAGTGAGCAACGCCCCCCAAATTGCCGGTCGGCTGCCACATGACAACAACAACCAGTCGAGAGGGATTTCAAGCGTTCAATGTATCCAGATTTCAAAAGTATGAAGTGTCATAGATAGAGATGACGAAATTCTCACTTTCTCCAAGGGTCTTTAATCATCATTAACTTTATGCTGTATCAGTTCAATATTTATTTTCACTTGCATACTGAGCCACAAAATGTGCAATAGAAAGACTGAAAGCATGATTTAGATAGAAGTTTTAGCTCATGCTTATCCTGTCCGAAGATTTCTCAAAACCAAAATACATCAGCAGTTTGTAAATATTAGTCATTAATAAGATTTTTTGGTATTTTCTTAATCTGCCTTTTATTTTTAATATTTCCTAAAACCAATTTTGAAGGAAAAAAACTATCTGTTTGTTTCATATACACCAAAATACAAAAATTGATTTTAAGGGGAGGTTTTTTTTAACAATGACAATGAATTGTATTTCTGTATGTAATTGTATTCTGTCAGGTAATGTTGACGATTACATACTTAACATTTCATCATAAAGGAATAACCGAATTGAAAATTTCGTATCAATTCATACCTAATTTCTTTCTTCTTTTTTGACTCTTGTTCAACATTTACTCTCTAAAAGGTTTCGATTAAATTAGTTTTGCTTAAATGTATTGAACAAAATACGAGATTCCACTGCAATAATAATTCTTTGATGTGACTTCAAATAAACAGCCTCAAAAAGATCATCATAAAACAAACTTCCGATTATTATGTCGTGAAATCAACGCCACCTGGATTTGCAAAAAAAAAAAAAAAAATGTATGATGTAAACAAAATAGTCAACCGTGACCGATGAAGACTTTCATTCCCATCCTATTTGGGTGGGAAAAAGGAACGGCGATTTTTTGGTGAATAACTCTCATTCGTCATGGTCGCTTTGCTCAAATTGCGTTACGCAATGTAAGAAGAAAAATAGAACATCTATTCGTTCGACGTAATATTTTTATCATTTCTTTTCCCCCCCTTGCGCGCCAATACTATAACAACATTTAAAAAGATTTTTAGAAACGCTGTTTTTGCCACACCAACAATTATTTTGAAAAATATTATCAACGTCTTATTGGAATTTTACGCTTTGTATTTGTGTCAAACTTTCGAAAATTCGTTATTTGTCTCAGAAAGGCATGTTACCGTTGGGTAGTCGAGTTTCTCCAAAATATAGTAAAATAGAGTTTCTTGAGCATTTATAAATTTGAAAAAATAACTTTTCTAAATGGGGCTCCAAAACAAATGTGGTTGTTTCCTTCAGTCAAAAGTAATAATTTTAGTCGGTGAAATTGATAGAATAAGCGGAAAAAAAACCATGGACCCAGAATATACTTTTATTTTCTCAACAGTTACTTTTAATTAATTTTTTAAAATGTCCGATTTTTTAAACAACGCGTGGTCTTGATGACGTCACAAATGATGCTCTTTGGCGCATCTTTCCACCGCATTTCCACGTTATGATAATCAAGAAGCGAATTAAAATTACGCTCTACGCTTGCTATTAACCATATCGTTGCCAATACATGCGAGTAAAGATGCGAATTAAATTTTTTGCTCTGTGAATGGCAACACAGCATGGCACTTCATCATTTGTGATGTCATCGGTAGAAGCTTAAATATCGATTTAAGTAGTTTTTAAAAAATGTTGAACTTCAACAAATAATTTAAAAAATGGTCAGATCCTATGTTTTTAAGCATGCTCTTTCAGAAAAAATACTTTTAAAATTTTGGAAACGACCCCATTAGAGACAATTGAATAATACATTTCAAAATACTACTGTTTTTTCTCATACATTTGCATTCAGAAATAAATCGTCTGTAATTATCCGTAAAAATGTTTATAAAGGCACAAGATGATGACCGGTTTTGGCTACTACTAGTGTATGGGAATATTAAGTTTTTAATAGAATAAAAAAAGTGAACTAAAACACACCCTTCAGTGGACGAATGTATCATACAGACAAACAAATGAAAAACTAAGTCTTTGGATGAGTATAAGGTTTAAAAAACTTATATCTAACAAAATGATAATGATGTACTTGTTTTTAATTACATTGCACAGTGTTATATGATTCAAGATAGCTTTAGCTTATGATTAATTGTCGAAATTAGTTAAAATTTAGATTGCAGATTAGTTAAGTAAAAGCAGGACCAAAATTTAAAATGAAGTCTTCAAATATTTTTGTTGAAGAAAAAAAAATTAAATTTGCAAACAGAATTGTCGGAGATTTCATGGAATATATTTTTAATTTTTCACGAAACAAATTAAAAAATTTAAGATTAAAAAGTGAAATTGAAAAGATATCACTAATATGCAATTTTGGCGAAAACTAATGTGAAATTAAAACTCACTGAATAAGTCTACAAATACGGTGGTTTTAGGTAGAATCATTATGAGTTTATCAATATTTATTCAATTCCATCGATGGTTTAAAACTTTTATGGCAGCAGCTAATAATTATTAATTTCAACATTTAACTCGAGTTCATACTAAAGGAGCAACTACTCAAAGCTCCCGATAGTGTTTTAAGAAATTTCGAGTCGTTTAATGAAAACAATTATAAGTCATAGAATAATACACACTCGGAAAATAAAAACAATTTGAGCACGAATACTATTAATAAATGAACTTTTTTTTATTAAACAGAAATAATCAGCTGAATCATAATTAGAATTGAAATTATTATTGGTTTTTAGTAACAACAAAAAACTCGCACAAAGAACTAAAAAAGAACTCAAGAGTGAAAGGAATAATTGGTGTGAGAATCATATTTCTAACATCAATGAAGTTTCAGTGAGTTCAAAAATAGAACAATCCAGGGTTAATTACTCAATGTACTGTTAATAATAAGGATTCGAGTAATTTTGTGTCATTAGTTTGAGGAGTAAGAATAATGGAGAGAAAGAAAGGTTCTTAATCAGCAAAAACGATGATATTTGATGAAACACTGATTCCTTACTTGGATAAATAGCATTTTTTGTGATTCTTAATTTTTATATGAATGAATGGATACCTTGATGTTTTTCAAATGCATACTTTTATTCTGCGATAGGTAATAAGTGTTATCCAGATACTTTCATTTAAAAAAGGTTTATCAAAAACAATCATCCAAAAAAGAAGTTTATTAAACGTCAATGAGTCTTCTCGCGTGAATTTTTTACGCTCCATTCATAATGTATGCACGAATTAATTTTAAAAAATGAGGGCTTTTTGAATTATATATACAGTGCAAATGCAATATAAATATTCAAAAGAGAAGTGTTCAAGAAATACGGAAATTTATTTATAAAAACTACATAAAATTGGAGAGAGGAAGCGAAAGATGGTTTTACCATCCATTGTTCTACTATCAGAGTTGAAAACAAATTACCCAACATTTAGTCCA
The DNA here is from genome assembly GCF_026930045.1 of Uloborus diversus. NCBI lineage: Eukaryota > Metazoa > Arthropoda > Arachnida > Araneae > Uloboridae > Uloborus > Uloborus diversus. Next base: position 189,283,593 of record NC_072732.1, on the reverse strand, counting down.
AAACCTTGAAACCAACCTGACAAAATGTAAATAATTATGATGCAGTTAATACAGAAACTGAAGATACGTGTTTCGGGGCTTCAAGGACACCTATTTTTAATGCAAAACAGTGAGCTTATTACGTGAGCATACTAAGTTTTATCTATATCTAGTTTTATCCATCCCTTATCTAATTTATTTTTTACAAAAATGGACGTGTCCCATTTTAAAATAAATGACTTAGCTTGCATATCACCAGAACAGTTGTTTTATGTTGTTTATATCATAATTTTTTTTTGTTTTCCTATAATCTCCCCCCCCCCCCCAAAAAAAAAAAATAATGAAAAATGAAACAATGAAAAAAAAAAAAAAAGTTTGCCGCTTATAATGTGACAGTTTCTTCTCAATTTTAAATTCCAACATCTTTGGGATAACTTGGTAAAAATATAAGAATCACAGATAATAAAGATATACCAATGGCGTGTTAAAATAGATACATCTGCAAACGTTGTTTAAAAATGCTCCAAATTCTACTATTTCAGAGAAAAGAGCAATTAAACTAATAATTTATTAACAAACAGATACAAGAAGTAAAATGGAAAAAAATCTATAGACATTTACAAAATGTGTATTTGCGAAATACGAGCAAATATTTTTTTTTCCTCTAAAATTTTTGCTACATTATTTTTGCTTTATTCTTTTATTGTTATTTTAATGCAGAATGAAAAAACACCAAATTTATAAAGCAATTCACTAAACATACAGTTTATGATTGTAGTTCTTTATGTCAATTCAATATAATTAGGGCTATATCATTTATTTTATTTCAATAAAAATCATTAATAACGGACAAAGCTCGTTCAGGTTTCAGAAAATCATATGGGAAGTGTTTTTTTTTTTTTGCCTTTCTCCCTCTTGTGAAATATTGGTAAAAACATAAATTAAAACATAGCAAAAAAAAAAAAAAAAAAAAATGGATACTTAACAAAAGAAGACTTATCGTTATTTTCTGAGTTATTAACCTTTAAAATTTATGAGTTCAAAAGTGAAGAAACCACACAGTTATGTTTGAATACATAACTATGAAAAATGATACCTTGGTTGGAAGATTCTTCCACTGTTCATCAGTCATGTGGAAGGAAAAAACAGCTTAACAGTGTAATTCGTATAAACGGGTTATAAACCATACAATTAAAAATCACTGTTATGATAGATTTGTATCAATTAATCCAGGTAGAGGTCCCAACAAGTTTTGGTAAATTCAGAATTAAAAGTGTAGTAAAGCTTTTATTCCTTGACGTAATATTGGATTTATTAACTGCAACTGATAAAACTTTGATGCGCACCTGCGCATGGAAAAAAAAAAGAAAGAAAAGAAAATGCTAGAAATATGAATTTAACTTATGAAAGTGAAAGGTATTAGCTTTGCGTTGATTAATTGTACTAGAGATGCGTTCAAGATAAATTACCAAAACCCAAGGGAAAATTGTTTTAAACATTTCTTCTTACTAATTAGTAAAAATTTAAGCTATAAATAAGCATTTTGAAAAAAAATATATATGCATTAAATTTGCATGAAAACCTCAAACGGCTCTTTCAATCAATGTTTTCATAAAATGCTTAGTTTCTTCAAGGTTTCGTTTCCTCTTCTAGCTCAAATTGTTTTTGGTAATGCCAATTTATGGACTGGAAGCAGAAGTAAATATAATATCAATTTTGTTCAACATCAACTGTTGTTTGCTATGTTGTGTATGAATAACATGAATGCATGATGTTAATACCCACAGTTTGATAAAATTGCTGTAATTATTTAATATGGGACAGCACAGTCAAACTATTTCTTTTTAATTATTTTTGACTAAGGTGGCTAAGTTGTGTATGGCTTTAGTTTTAAAATGTTTCTCAACATAGCGAAGAAGTGATCCTGAAATATTGATTTGGCAATCCTATACAAATTTATTAATGGTTTTAAATATTCCGTGATTAAAAATTATTTTAATCTTAGTTTAATATCAGTTTTCGTATCTTGATTTACATTTTAAAACATTTTGAACAATTTCAATTTAATATACAGTTAAAAGAGGATTTCAAAAAAGAGAGAGAACTTTTTTTTTTGTTACAAGTTGGTTTTGTTGGTAATAAAGGTGAATAAGGCTTCCCAGAAATATAAAAATATCGTTATCTTCTGGTGAAATGCCAAACTTGTTGTAATGTTCAAAATAAATGAAGAACAGACTAGGTCACTTTCAACAACGTGGGTTAGTTCCGCACTACTTAATATACATCAGTATTTTGGACTTTTAAAGAAGCTGGATTATAGCCTGAGTTTTCAACTTTTTATTTCATGATGAAGTTATTCATTATCCAGTAACTTCGAAGTAACTATTTGGAAGCTACTGTCAAATGTTGATTTGAAGTTGAACTCGCTCTTCCTATATTGCACTGTAACTCTTTCGTCAATTTTTTGTGATATATGCAGCAATATTATTACAGTGGGATTAAATTAGTAAAAAATAGAGACAATGTGGATCAAAGTTAAGGTGTAATTTAATGTTTGTAAAAAAAGAAACTAGTTGAGATATGACAGTTTTAGTGTATATTATTGAGGAAAATAAAGGAAAGAAAAGTCATGTTTACCATTTAAGAACCATGTGCTCTGAATTCAGAATTGAATTCATTAATTATTGAATGTAAAAATTTATTCAGTAAGGTTTTTTTCCCCCCCTTGAAACATTAAAATCCTAGTCTAAGCAAAAAAGAAATTTAAGTTTAAAAAAATAGGCTGTAAATTTATTTTTAAAATATCGCTTGCTAGAGGAATACTTCGATTAAAAAATTCGTATTCGTACTGTTATGCTCCTACTTTTATAAAAGATTGTTTTTTAATTGAAAATTGAATGTAGCTGATGTTCCTTAATTATGAAAACATTTCTGAATTCAAGAATAAAAGTATTAAAATTTTGGGCAACTGCTGTACCTTTGCATCTCCTTTGAACCAGATGGACATATATCCCATTGATTAATATAAAATCTAATGAAACAATTTTCCCAACAGTTGACATACATGTTATTTACTACGCCAATTTAGTAGTTTTAAGTATTAATCTCATACTCCACCACAAAGGTAAAGGTCATAGGAGGGCTAAAAGACTAAATTTGACTTAAAATAAAAGTTAGGTTTTTAAATAAAGAAAGAAAAAAATACCATAAAAAGCATAAGCTTGTAGGTAAAAAAGGCCTTTGCTCACCTGCCACTTTCGATTTAAACCAAATAATTAGTAATCCCAAGAATCGGAACGTATTTTCGCAAACCTCACGAAAGCTAGAACACTCATCAAATGGGTTAGCCTAAATCACACAGTGAGTGGTCAACACTTACCCCTCTATGTGCTTCCGTTCGATGAGGACCACAGCATGCCTCTGAGCAGCCCTCTCTTGTGCCGGCTCTCCCCTTAGTGCCGCTGATTACGTATCCCAGTTCCGTGTTTTGAGGCTGACCGGTTGCGCGTGCTGAAGAAGAGGTAAGGAGAATGAATGAATAAAAAAAGAAAAAGAAAAAAAGAAAGAGGAAGAAGAAGTGGAAGAAAGTAAACAAAATAATAAAAGGGCTCGCGAAAATATGAAACTGTCAAAAGAACCGGAGAAGAAGAAAACTCGTTTCGACAAGCGGTTAGTTCCAGCATGCGGCCTCCAGGCTTCAACTTGAACTTGATTTTTTGGGATGGTGGAGGAAGGAAAGGTCAGCGGATGGAAGGGAGGTCTGCGAACGAAATCAGGTCGCGCGGAGAAGAGGTATTTGCCGACGGATCGCCTTGACGCGGGTCGGGGTGGGACCCGGAGAGTGGACCGAGCAGCGGACCTCACTTTCGCGGATGGGAGGGATCATTATGTCTGGCATGAAAGACGGCACAGCACCCACACGAAAAAATCAACAAGAAACTTTCTGCTCTTCGCGATCTTTGAGAAGCTACTGTGTTGTGCTTAATTGAGCGGCCAGCATTCACTTGCGGCATGACGAGGGGGGGAGAAGGGTGTCATAACCTGAGCATGGCCCCCTTCCTCCGGGGTACTAACCTTTTTTTTCATTATTTTTTGACAAATCCAAATTATATGACATATTTGTGAAAGCCCCATATCCACAAGTATGTTCACGGTGCAAAAAAAAAAAAAAAAAAAAAAAAAAAAAAAAAAATGTAGGACATATCCCTATAAACTCCGGGTGATAATTCGCCTGGGCGACAGAAGTAACTCCTTGGTGACTAGATTTTTTTATTTTCAAGGCAAGAGAAAAAAAATTATGAATATAGTTTTTAATCTGTCGCATTTTTACTCTTTTGATCATAGGTATAAGATAAATTATATATTAAGCAAAATAATATTGAGACTAGTAATAACAGTTCAAATTTTTTAATCATTAACATTTTTACTTTTCTTCCGAACAAAACAAAAATAAACTTCACTGAAATTTTAGAACGAAAAAAAAATTTTTTTTTCTTCAGATTACAGAATAAATTGAATCTATGTTCCTATCGAATAAAAGTTTTGCTGATTTAATATCTTTTTTTTAAATAACTTTTCATTTTGATTTTTTGAAGGAAAAGTGAAATTTTTCGTCACAAAGTAATAGATGGACCTGCACCAAAATTTTCTCTTCAACCGTTAAGCTCAGAAAAATAATTGCTATATGCGGCATCCAAAAGGTTTACCTGGTGCCTAAGGTTCTAAAACTTTTGCCAACCCTGGTCATAGCAGTCCTTACGTGTTTCACTAAACTACTTTTTTAGGATAGGGAAGTATTTCCAAACGCCTCTCAGTTCCGCTTTTTGGGCTATGGTATTTGAGCCACACTTATAATTATTTTGAAAATGTTTTACCTGTGTCTCGAGCAATAAACGGGTACAAAAATACGCTTAAATTTCATTAACATTTCGTCATGTCACTTAATAGTTTAATGCAACAGGGGTAAGCAATTTTTTTAATCTTTACATTTGATGCAAAGATACTCCTGACTAGTGATGTAAAATACCCGGGTATTTATTTTTAGGGGTAAATACCCAGGGTATATACCCGGGTAAATACCCAAAATGGGTAAATACCCGGGTATTTATTTCAAAAATTTATATTCAACTAAAATACTTTTCTGTATGTATTCCATTATGTATATATACAACCAATCATATACAAAACAATAAATTTTTGCCCAAAAATTGTATTTTGATCGCATATTTAAAGAATTATTGTGTGAAACAGCTTAACAATCTAATATGATATTCACATTAAATGTGTTGGATATGCCTAATCAACGTTGATAGCCAAATTTCAGATATGAAAAGCCATTCTACAAAAAGAAAAAAAGCTTAACTGGTTACAAAAAAAAAGCAAACATCAATTTTTTAAGGTCCTAGTCTTTTATAACCCAGTAATATGTCCCTGCATGACATCAAAATGTAACGAAATGTCGCTCAATTTATTATTGCTATTTATTTACCTATATCTTATGCAGAAATTTCCTCCAAACTTAGTTCAATTGTTCAGGTGTATTCCGTATCACACACACACACACACACACATATATATATATATATATATATATATATATATATATATATATATATATATATATATATATATATATATATACACGTAATATACATAAACACTTAAAATTCATTTAAAATTTTTAATCTTTTATTTTAGGGTTTACGTTTAAAAAAGAAAATAGTCACCTTTTATTACTACCTAAAATTTTTTTGCAAAATGCGTAATTACTAGGGGATTTACCCTGCCTTCGGATAAATACCCAAAAAAATATTTACCTTCCCACCCTACAGGGGAACAAATGCAAATGAGCAAGGCAACAGAAAAAAAAAAAAAAAAATTTTTTTTTTTTTTTTTGCTTATTAATGTGAAAACTGTTTCTATATTTTCCATGTTATCACTTAAATATCAATTTAAAAAAATAACACCATAGTGTCTTAATAACTTCTCAGTTTATTCTTCCAAACATCCCTCATACTTCCTTTTTTTCATTTTGGATATGACTAACCTAGATTGTAATTTTGAAATCCTGAAGTTCATAATGAATTGCTTATACTTCTCCAATTATGACATTGAAAAGAAAGATTCTTTGGTTCACGATACGTTTCTTTCATGATTTCATCAAGTCTTCCAATAAAAAATATTATAAACTGTGTAATACATATGTATATATCAGTTTTACTAATTATTTCATATTTAGATTTTTAAAAAAAATTCTCATTAACTTTTTTGCATTTTTTATAAAATACCCAGTTTTTGGGTATTTACCCAGGCCTTGGGTAAATACCCGGGTAAATACCCAAAAAATATTTACCTACCCGCTGGGTATTTACCCGATCCACATCACTACTCCTGACACAATTATATTTTTATTAAATAATTTTGTTATTTAAAATAAAATTTATTAATAAACTAATACTTTTGCTCTATTAATACTGCAATGACGAAACAAACTGTAGATTTTGAAAGCTATGGTTACAACGTAAAGGAAACATATCTCATTAGTTTAGAAATAATTATTTAAACCATTGAAAAAAAAATGTATTTCCCCATTCCATTGAAAATGGTCACTTTGTCCAGCACGTGACGGTTCCTATCTTAACATATAAAAATCTTCTGTGCGGACGTTTATCACCACAAGGCTTTTAAACGGCTTTACCGATTTTGATCAAATTTTTTGCGTGTAATTAAGTTGTGGCAAGCATAGTTTCGAAGCGCGATAGATCGAATCGGAAATGTTTTTGTTAATTAATTAATTTTAACATTGGATGGTTACTTCTCCCAAATGATTAATATTTATTTTAACCTATTGTTGAGCGAGAACTAAAATAAATATTAAACCCGTTGCCAAAGGACAAAAGGAAACCCAGCTCTGCTTTTTGTAATGAAATTTCCTACTGTGATATGTCAATTGAGAATAGATAAAACGCAGAGAGAGAGAGAGATAGTGAAAGTGAAGCCTTCATTTCTTGAAAGCAACGATTTTAGGTCCAGTGATATATTTTAAAATCAAGTACTGGAAGGTTCCCGCAAAACGTGTGTTCTGTCGTCGCAGTTGAACCATGAGACCGGATCGGTGCTTTAGTTTTTCGTAACCAAATGAATAGAAATTACAGCACCTAGCAACATTTGTTTCTCGGTTAAAATTCATCCGAGTTTTGGCACCAATGTCAAGAATACATTGAGGATTATCTAACTAATCAGTACATTATTAAAGGAAAAGATGATGGAATTTTAAGACGAAACAAATTTTACTTTCGTTCAGATAAATTACAACAGTGTAGTTTTGTACACAAAAGATCAGTGCAATGGAAGATCTTCATCTTTGGTGGAAAGAACAAATTACGCAATATATGAAGTTTTAAAAGTTTTCGTTCAAAAGATTGGACTGCTAATCGGTCGGAGTTGGCTTCACTCACTGATCGGCTGGATTACAGTAACGTGGTGGCTTGGCGACCTTGTCTATAAACAATAGAGTTGCGTGATTATTTGTTTACATTTTAAAGCTACTGTTAATGTAATTTGTTGTATTTTTTGTTTATTTTCCGAAATATTTCAAATTGCAAAGAATTGTTTTTCGTATTTAAAAATTTTTTAGTCCTTTTAGTTGAAGAATGTGTTTATTTTACATCGGGAGGGGGGAGGAATGAATGATTTTCGCTTATTCAGAGAACTGTTTTACCTTTATCATTTTTTGAAACGATATTCTTTCGATTGTTTTGTTTTTTTTCATATGGGGATGTTGTAGCGGGATTTCCCGTTTGCTCTAGATAGGTAGTTAGTTTTGTACATTTAATATCTGAAGATGCTTTTTATCCTCTGAGAATGGTTGAAGGAACAAACCATCAAGTACGGGAGAAAAAAACGGTTAATAAAACAAATGCTGAGTGGGCATTAGATAAATCAAGTTGTAATAAATAGTATACGCATTCTGACACCAAGCAACTTTAAACATTTTTTTTTACTAATTTTTTTCAACAAAACGGTTCAAACACTTGATAGTTTATTGAAATTTTAACTTTTCAATTTACAAAGTCTGAACAGAACAATGTCTGTCGAGTCTTTTAGTATTTCATAAAAAGAAATAATTTTTGAAGAAAGTTTTTTCTTAAGAAGTCACACATGCAATTGTGATTTCTTAAGCAACAAAATTTTGTTCATCATCCTTTTAGATTATTTTTTATGAAATGTATGAAGCGCGTCACGTGCGAGACAAAATTACCGTTTTCCGTGGAATGGCCCTCAATGCTATTTTAGGGGAAGAGTGCGCCCTCGCTTTTGAGGGAATTGGTGCCACTCATGTTAAAAACAAAAAACTAATTGCAACCTTTCACTAAACTTCAGTTTGGAACTGTTAATGGCTGTGCTGAAAGCATTCTGATATAATTTCAATACTTGTTTAAAGTGAATTGGGATGATGACAGCAACATGCAGCTAAAAAGAAAGTTGATGACAAATATACGTGTTTTTTTTTTCTTTTTAATTAAATCATATTTTTTCTGACTCCAGGAAAAGGGAAAAAGATGCCTAGATACTGTCTGACCTAGAGCCGCTATATAGATAAACCGACGCATCAGCTTAAGTTTAGCCATTTTGGATCGGATTTTTCATTGTTGCACTGCTTGGGTTACCGCAGCAAAGTTTCGGATTTCGCCAAATTTGCAGAAAATAATATTTTATTTTATAAACAATTCACGTACCGCTAATAATTGCTTACAGTGAATCATCACCAACGCGATAACTCGCCAGAAAAGACAACCACTCAAACACGCGCTCCGATCCAAAAAGGCTGATCTTAAGCTGATGCGTCGGCTCGTATATATAGGGGCCTTAGTCTGACCATCGTTTACATGGAAAGGCTAATATCCGGTTTCTAGGCGGAAATGGACGTATCTATTACTTAATAGGGATGTTAGTTGGTTTGTTTCAAATGTGCACTTTTGCCTCTTTATTATTTAGCCTTAGTTTTGTAAAAATGAAAATTTGCTCACAGCAACATTTTTTAAATCTAAAGTATATTCGATGTATATTCTCACGACAAAAATTAATTGATTTATTTGTTTATTACAAAGTTTTTAGCTTACCATTTTACTTTTACGTTCCTGAACGAAATGAAAACATTTTATTTTCTTTTTGTTGTTCCCATGGTAACTATTTTTGTTTCTCTTATTTTATTTTTGAGAATGAAATAAATGAATAAGGCACTAGTGACATTATAAAATGAGTGCATCAAAATCCCATCGTTATTTTCCCTTCTTTCCTGCTAGATTCATTCAGATGGAATCGTCTTTACTTGGCAGATTGCCGAATTACATACAATCCGTGGTGAAACAGTACTATACAAGACAGAGTTGCTTCACTCATTTCACACTAAATTTTGATGCCTTTTAAACTATATTTCTTTATCTTTATTCTCAAAATTAAAAAATGTTTTAATAAATTAAAAGTGCTGCATTTCATAAGACATGATTCTATAATTAATAACACTGCATTTTCCAGAGATAGTTCCTCCTATATTTTCCAGTTATCCATAATTTAATAGCCATTATTTAGATTCAGTGAGGAATGGAGCATTATTTTAACCGCTAACATTCATCTGAAGAAGTAGAGAGGTTAAAAGTAAAAAAAAAATATTTGATAACAAAGAGGGCGACTTAAGATATATTCTCCCTTAAAATATTTTTAATAGATCATTTGAAGCCACCTTTTTTGTTTTTGAAGCGTATCGTTTTATGCATGGTCTTTGAAAATCTGAAACGCAATTTCGGGGGGACGGAAATGATGCAGTTTTTGTTGCCATAAACAATGAAAAATAAAAGTAACAAAAAATTTTGAAAAGTGTGTATACAGTTGGATTTTTGGCCGTTTGAACTTTTCAAATAATGCAGGTTTTCGAAGCTTTCTTAGATTAAAATCAGTTTAGAAGCATAATCCACATAACTCAAGTTCAGCCTTGAAATTAATTGTTAACTTTTAATTAAAAAGTAACTTTTAATTACTATTATTTTTCATTGTTTTTGGCAACAGTTAAAAAAAGGGGTGTCGTGGATTTTTTGTTTTCTCGTTGTTAATAATATATTTTATTCATTAAAATTTGCAATTTTGTTGTGAATATGCCTCAGTCATGTGCAGAAAGAACAAGAGCGTGTGAGAAAACTTGCAGGTGAAATGACAGTTCAGAATGTAAAAAAAAAAAAAAATTGAAAAGATAAGTTTCACTCCTATCATATGTTTTTGCAACGCAATATTTTGTTTCTTTATTTTTTGCATTAAGCCAAAGTATCGGACTCGCTCGTGTAAGCCCCATTTCCAAAAACATGTACACGTTGAAAAAAAAAAGGACATACTTTGTATCCACGTTATAACATAACCGAGGTTTTGTGAAACTTGTGAAAGACAGTAATTTGGTACAGCAGAGCAAAAATTGGCCTGGAACTAAATATCCAGCCACTCTGTACTTAAATCACGTCACGCACTACTGCATGTAGAATATTTTTTATAAGGGGTTGCCCAAAAATATATCACACTTTTTTCTTCTTTTTTGACCCCCTCCCCCCCTGTTACAAAGTTTATTGCTTCACCTTACTCCCCCCCCCCCCCCCCCGTTGTTTCATGTCTCGCTATTTTTCATTATCATCTTCCTATATTTAAAAAAAAAAAAAAAATATGCGATATCATTCTTTTTACCTCCTCTCTCCCCTTGTCACAAACTCTCACTATTTTACGACTACCTCCCCCCTCGCACCGCAAAGCATGACATAGTTTATGGACACCCCCTGAACTGCATTTAAATAAACATGTATTAACAGAAACTAATAGTTTTATAGTCTGAATGTACTTCTGAAACATATAGTGTATTTCTTGGAGCATAAAGGGGTTGGTATGGAATGCAGAAATGGGTATCGTAAATTAAATTTAAAAAATGCTCGAACTACGAGACTCTAGAGATTTCGCAAATTAAAGTAAATGGCGCTTTTCCGAACCTGTAAATACTGGAGGACAAGATGGCACCTGTGGTATATCAAAGCGTTCTGTCGCAGTGTTTTACTGTCGACTCTAATGCAGTTGCTGCAAAATCTAACATCGAAGCAAGACATGTTCAATATAATATTAACTAGTAATTAAGATAACTATACACGTTTAAGATATCGTATTGGCGATCTATACATTGTCTCGCAAACAGAGCTCATTAATTTCGTCATATAAAATGGTATCTTTCTCTTGAAACAAATAAGATGAGAGAATATTCTAGAAACAAATTACTTATGCTTGAAACAAATGACATGAGAAGATTTATTTTCCAGACTCCAATTGTTTTTGCGTATGACTTTTTTTTCTTATGTGCCATTCTTTTTAAGGCAGTGTTCATGTTTCGAAATAACTAATCTGCCGTGGACAGGTAAAGGACAGTAATTAAATTTTTCATTTCACATTTTTGTCATCCTTTGTACGTTAGCTTAATTTTACAGGCTTGCTTGTTTAATTTCCGCTGAAGCGTTATGTGTTTTTGAAGAGATGAGTCTGTGCTTACAAGAGCACACTAATTGTATTCACAAATTTAAAGTTGCCAGTATTGACTAGAAATTAGACGAATATTCACGAAGTGAGTAACAAGTTCTTTCTTTTTTTTTTTTTTTTTTTTTTCAGATTTCTCATTCCAAATGTATCTTCCAAAGTCGTCTAAAACACAACCAAATAGCAGAATCGAAGATCAGGTCACAACATTTAGTTCGAGTTTAAAGACGAATAATAATAATAACAATAAAACACTGAGGTGTAAATGCACTGCACACCTTCATGACCCTCACGAATTTTTGTTGAATTTCATGACTCTAACGATGAAAAAAAAAATTGCGATCCAAAATGGCTAAAAATCGAAAACATTCAATGAATTCGGAACCAGTGATCTAAATTCCCCCAAAAGTATCAAAAAAAAAGAACACATATATGTATATATATATATATATATATATATATATATATATTTCTTTCGAAAAACCATATGAGGTAAAAATCAATCTGTCTTCTTCGTAAAGAAGAAAAAAAAAAAAACTTTCAAAAATGCAAAAAAAAGTCCCAAAATAGCCACCAATAAGCGTTAAAAATTACCACTGAACCTCGGTTTTCCTATTCTTTAAACGTACATTTTAGCTGTTCTTGGCTTAGAAAGTTCGAACAAATATCATCTTACGCATAAAAATACGAGTTTTCGATTGATTCTATCCACCAAATTCGGAAATTTCTGATGAAATTTTGCTTGAAATTGGAATTATTAACAAAATTGAATTTCAAAGAGACACTTTTTTTTATGAACCGATAAGTTTTTACCTTACTATTTTGTGTTTACTTATGATCTAGTTCACTTTTGTTGGCGTTGGCACTGAGTATAATGTGAAATTTAAATGAAGGTATTGTACTTAGTGCCAACTTAAGGTGAAACAGATTACAGTCAATAACACAAATAAAATACTGTATTTTCACGAGGCTTTAATTTTTGTGGCTTTCGCGTGCCGGTCAGAATCGCGAAAATTTAAGCCTCGCGAAAAATTTAACCTTCATATATATAATCAGGTTTAGGTTCTGTTCTTATATTTTCAGCTCGTGAACTTACTGATATCCTTATTTTCGCAAAAATTACGACTCGCGAAAAGTGATTTTACAGTGATTCCATGCAGATTTTAATATCTTAACATTTACAAGCTCTATGTGCTAAGAAAGTAGCAGAAGACGTGATTTAATAAGATTGATTAAATGAAGGTCAAAACCTGACATCTGTGTTATTTGCTGAGTGAGTTTACATGACAGCTTTTAAACTCATTTCTATGAATCTTAGGCGGAGCTGTGAAAGGTGTGTATAAGATGCATTTCGAGGTTAAGTATTTTTTCCTGAACACTAATGACATTAATGAGATATCAGTATCGCAGCTTGTTAGTGGTGACGCGTAACTCTTCTTCGTTGTTTTTAAAATAATATGTCGCTATTGTTTCATATTTTTGTCTTGATTTGGAAAATAGCAGGCCCTGATCTGCGTACCCTAAGACCCCGCACTGTTTCACCACGTTCTTAGAAGGCTCAACAGACGAAGAAATTGAAAAACAAAGAAAAATAATAGCACTAGAATTAATAAACGTTGCAAATATACAATGTTGGCCTCTTGGGAGGGACCCTACAGATTTTGTTGCACTGGGGCCCACAATTTATGAATCCGGGCCTGGAGAATAGGATACTAATCTTAGTACTTTTTAAGCACTTTTATTATACTTGGCCTGATTGTCACGGAGAAATCTGAGGCCTGGTTATGGTTATATCTCTGCAACTAGACCACTTAGAGACTTCGGAATTTCACTAAATGATTTGCTTAATTTTAAAGTATAACTTAGCGCTGAAAAATTAAAATTTTGAAATAAAATTATTACTTAGGCTAGGATGGAAAACAGCAAATTTCATGTAATTTCCCTAGTAAATGTTTAAATATAAAACCCATTGTAACAAATTTTTTTGCCTTGAAATAGTAATGTTAAAAGCAATCACAATGAAAATTTTGAATCAAGGCTTCTCGGAAACAAGGATAAAATTAGCAAGCATAAATCCTAGAGAGGAACAAGGATTAAATTTTAGTGTCAACTTACTTAAAGATTTCGGCACATGTAATAGGTTTTTCCCTTTTAGTACGGAGCATTTATATGAAAAAAAATAAAGAGAAGTTTCGTGAGGGTAAAATTATTCTATTTCTGAAATACATTTACACTAAAAAGGATAAAATAACAGAATTAAAAAAAAATACTAAGCACTTTTCATAATGCACTCAAAAGGACAAAATAATTTTTCTGGGTCAGAAAGGACAACTGAAGAATTTCTGTAGTTTTCCAAAATTCCAAGAAAATGACACCACAAACAAAAGAAAGTGTGGTTCAAGTCATTTCAAACTAAACTTTTCCAATAAGAAAAATATGCATGTTTCAACACTCAAAGTTATGATTAAAGCTAGATAATGAAAAGAGAGAGAAATTCCTTCATGACTTAAGCTGCACTTTGTGGTGTCACTTTCTTGAACTTTTCGAAAACTAATTCTAAGGAATTCTTAAATTGTCCTTTCTGACCCAGAAAAGTTATTTTCTCCTTTTGAGTGCATTATGAAAAGTGCTTAGTATTTTTAAAAAAAAATTATGTTATTCATATTGCAATGTGAGTAGACATACCATTCTTAAAATTAATTTAGACAAAGAAATTGCAGAAAAAAGCTTCTTATGGCAAATGTTTGTGAATACATTTTAATCTTTTTGGGATTTCATTTTCTTAGTAATTCGAAATGGATAATTCCACTAGTTACGGACTAAAATTTTAAAATCGAAACAGCAAGTACTTTTCACAACATTCAGGCCAAAATGTATATTACACAGAAGAATTTTCCTGCTGAATTATTGTGTTTTTATGCTGAATGTAATGGTATAATTTGACTCAAACAAATTATTTTGAGCTATAGGGTAAATGACTGGCAATGACTGGTTCATTTCTCTCCTCTTAAAATGAATGCTGAAAAAATGGAGGTACATTTTTCGGTGTTAATGTATTTATGTACAGATAATTATTCACCTTTGATTGTGCAAAAATGGCAACACACAACTGAAAATGGCAAACGTCAAGAATTACAAAATCCAAAATACACGACAATAATTTCATCTATATATTCACCTCGCAGGAATACATTTTTTTTAAAGTTTTAATTGTGCTTGTTGTTTCATGTAACAACTTATGTAAAACCAAAATATGAGTAAGTATCGAAAACATTAAGGCTAATTTTAAAAAATGTAACATTTTTAAAAGTGTTTTTTTTTTTTTTTTGTCCATGTTCATACTACCGTGGGCAGGTAAGTAGCAGTATCTGCAAAAATGTTTTTTTAAAAGATATATTTGATGAAACGCTTTTTGCATTCAATCAAGTCTGAAAACCGTTGGGAAACTTTAAAAAAAAAAAGTATTAATTTGAATTTTTGGCATCTTGAATTCAAATTATGCTTTTCGCAATCACGAGCATGTGTGTATAAATGCGCATGTGTGTTTGTGTAGACACATGTGTGTGGGTGCGTGTGTGTGTATGTATGCATGTGTGTGCGTGTTGTGGATGCAGTGCTGTGTGTGTACGCGCGTGTGTGTGTGTAGGCGGTGGTGTGTGTGTGTGTGGTATGTAGGCATATGTGTTTGTGTCTGTGTGCAGGCATGAGTGTGTGTAAGTGTATGTGTGTAAAAGTGTGTGTGTTTGTGTCTGTGCGCAGGAATTAGTGTGTGTATGTGTGTGTAATCGTGTGTGTGTATGCGTGTGTGTGTAGGATAAGGACGGAACCTGGAGACGGTTTTTGTAAGAGGAGCAGCATCGTGAGGCCGGTCGACGTGGTGGTGGTGCTGCCAGATTGTGCTGGTAAGAAAATAAAATGATAGGAATTCAAAACAGTCAATTGAGAACAATAAGCAGTCGTGATTGCTTAAAAAAAACATAAAACTAAGAGGCATTTAGTTTGATACAGACGGTTTTTTCCTAGAAAAAACCGTAAATAAAGTTAACGTACAAGCAAAATGACAAAAACGCAAAAATATAAAAAATACAAAATTTGCGGTTACTGTCATTTTCCTGCACTCGGCAACATAATCTAACATTTGCTTCTAAATGTCATTTCCATCGTTTTAAAAACTAGTATTTTATTTCATTCACCTACTAGTGGCACCCGCACGGCTTTTCCCGTAATAGAAAAGTTAAAAGGTCTTTTGGTTCGCCTGTATATTTACAAATGTATGGTGACTGAATTTTCTCGCCAATTGGCTTGTACCCATGTTACGGTTCCACGTTATGATAATTTCGTATCTCGGCAATTGGCTCGTGCCCATGTTACGGGTTCCACGTTATGATAATTTCATAAATTACTCTTCCATCTTATAATATTTTTGTTCTTAAAATTGTAATAGAAAAAGAACCACATCGAATTTTATAAAAATCGCTTCGAGGTGCACACCCCCTTGCTACAAACTAACTTTGTGCCAAATTTCATGAAAATCGGCCGAACGTTCTAGGCGCTATGCGCGTCACAGAGATCCAGACATCCTACAGACATCAGCCGGACAAAGAGACTTTCAGCTTTATTATTAGTAAAGATTTGGAACTCTATTTCTGCCACTTTTTCTATATAAAATAGAAGTTCCATTTGAGAAACCTGGTTCTATATTTTTGAAGTTTCATTACCTCTCTAGCGTGCTGCTGATCGCGATTCTTAAAAATAAAATGTCATATCAAACTCAAAAAGCATCATTTTATAAGCTAATCAAATTCTGAAATAAATAAATAAATAAATGAATAAAAATAGTAAATGTAATTTAAAATATTTTAAAGAAAAAAATTATTCCCGCTAATCACCTCCCTCCCCCCTCCGGTTGCTTTTTTTTTTTTTTGCTTCTAATAATTCTTGGTATTAACAGGAAGGTAGCGGATGAAAGGATGCAATTATTTTCAAAACATGAGCGACCTGTTTCAATTCAATTCCTTTTTTCAAGTATTAATATTGTATTTGAATGTTCATTATCGCATTCCATTTCGAATATTTTTGTTTTCAAAAACTCAGGCTCTCAGGAAGCTGTATTCTATTTTGTAGCAAAACAAAAACAAAATCACTTTAATGAAAGCTTAACCTATTAGGAAAATCACACGGCAATAAAAGACATTATTCTTGCGATAGGTGTCGCTGTCAAAGGGACACTGATGAACAACAAAACGTTTTTCGGTGCTGATTGAGGAAAACCGTTGGAAAACGTAAATTAAAAACATAAAACTAAGAGGCATTTAGCTTGATATTAGATACTACTGCACTTCGGATTGCAGATCTAGGTGAGACTCATACTTAAATTAGAACTCAAAATGCGAAAAAATACCGGACGTTCTATTTCAGAGATGTCAGGACTGTAACCAGACTTTTGTTTCGGAGGAGGTTTCATCAACACATTCTTTGAAACATTTATATGGTCCATCAAATTTAGTTTCACGTGTATTCTATTGATTTTTGCTGCAATAGATTATCTAAATTAGAGGGAGGGGATGTTCTTACAAAACGCCATATTGTTACATAATAAAAGAATTTCTTAATAACTTCCATAAACTACCATAAACACACAATGAGCTTGTACAATTTTTTAGTCATACTCAATTCATTTCACATATAAAATTGAAATAATAATAATAATAACAATATTATTTTTGTCACTAAAAATATATAAAATAATAAAATAAAAAAATAATGAAAGCATTTCTTTGGATTAAAAATTTTGGAGGGGTTTTGAACCCTAGAAACCACCTCCGTTGCATGCGGCCCTGAATGTGATATTTATACATCTCCTCATTAGAATGGTATTACGATTTAAAATTAATTCAATCATTAACCTAGTAAGACTGAATTCGAACATTATGCTCTTGTTGTTCGAAATTACGTTCCCCTTTTCTCACGCTATGTTCATTGGGCTTTGGGAACTTTCACTTTAACAGATGGGAAATATGGGGCTCGTTGGACCGTGGTGCACATTAGGCTCTGGTCTCAATAATTTTAAAACTGTTAATATTTTTTACTTTAATTTATGACCAACAAATAGTTCCCATAGTCCTACAAATCCTGTAACAAAATCACATGGTACAATTATATTGAACACATTTCGGAAGCAAATTGTATTGCTATTTATTCTAGTGCTGAGTGATTTTCTCAAGTCTACAACTTTATCTTTTTAAATGGTTTTAATGAAGAATGATGTATTATGTTAAACACAGCCCCTAAAGTTATGCTCTTTTAGTTCATAATTGTTTGAAGTTTCTTGATTTTTCGTGAGAAAGAAAAAAAAAGCAGCATTTCTTCAAACTAAGGGCGCGTGGTACGTTGGTGCACTTTTAGAAAACCTACAAAAAATAAAAACTTTTAGAAAAATTTAAAAATTAATATTATAGTGTAAGCAACAGTAAAGTTGATGAAGACCCAAGTTGTGCTGAATCTTGAGGAAATAATCCTGGCATAAATAGTGCAAACGTAGAAATTGGTCAATTTAATACTTTAATACGTTATTATTATCTTTAAGCTTAATTTTTTTGGTAAGGAAATGTCATTGGTTCATAGCAGAGCACCCTCAAGTCTAAAAATGTTCAAACAAAATAATAAAATCATCAGTATCAGTAATCAGTATCAAAGTATCCAAATGTAGGAACTAACTTAGAAAGTAGGGAGTCTTCGTGTACATACTCAAAAAAAAAAAAAAAAACTGATATAAAGGAGAGTTTTGTAAGCTTTTTCCTGTTCGTAACTCAGAGATATTTTATTTCGATTTTTTAAAAGTTTTAATTTCAGTACTTTATTTTTAAAGCGTTTTTTAGTTTCGTTTGCTCCAAACAATTTTATGCAGCTAGAAAATACGCTAATTAGCAGGCTTTCCGGCATTCCAGACCTCTTACCTCCAAAATGAGAACGATTTCATAAACTTAAATAGAAATGAAACTATTTCACCTTTTTGAAATTAATTACTACTTACCACAGCGTACCAGGATCGCTGTCATTTTCACCTGCATTGTTAGTATTAATGATCTTAAAACGCACAATATAAACCTTTTAATTTCATAATTATGTAACTCTTAAAAGTAAGAAAAGAAATAGTATCTTAAAGAAAAATAAACTATTTTTTATCCGGATTTGATTCAATAATTGCTCAACCGCACAGAGAAAATTATTACTTTTATGTTATTGCTTGAATTAGTTGTTTATAAGAACGTCACATGTGCGCAAGAATAAAACAATATTCACTTGTCGTATTTTCAAACACAGTAAATTTTCATTATTACTACAAATTAAAATACTTAGTACAGAACAATACAGTGCTAGGCAGGTAAGGGCAGTATTTGCAAATTTTTGTTTTTCACTTTTAGCATTTTTGTCATCTGTTGTACGTTAGCATTATTATACAAGCTTGCTTACCGTATTACCATTCATATTCTGCCGTGCTACGCACCAAAGTGGTATCTGTAGTTGAGCTCTAACTGAGAAATTTATTTTTAAAGTTTTACGCTTCCATGTATTTGATCCAGTTCAGATTTTTTTTTTTTAAATTTCCAATTCATAAATGATTACAGAACATTGTATTTGGTAAAATACGTTACAAAAAAAAAAAAAAAAACGAGCTGATGTGTGCATCACATGACTTCCTTTTACTCCAATTTAATGTCATTTCCCCATTATTCGCTATTTTAATGTGATTCAATATTTATTCTCTAAATATCACCAACAATGGCCAAATTGAAACCAAAAAAAAAAAAAAAAAACTCCGCCAAATTTGTCGCCAAGTTGGCGACAAAACTTGGCGACCAAAAGACTGGCGATATATCGCCAAGTGTCCGACAAATTATAACGCCACTTGAGTTTACATCGAAATTAACAATGATTTCCCCCCAAAAAGGTGCAAAAGACCCCCTTAGGAACATCCGAAAGCAACCAAAAGGGGAGGTGCACAACTAGACCCCACTACGAGTCTATGTACCAAATTTCAACTTTCTAGGACATACCATTTTTGAGTTATGCGAGATACATACGCACATACGCACATACGCACATACACACATACGCACATACATACAGACGTCACGAGAAAAGTCGTTGTAATTACCTCGGTGATGGTCAAAATGGATATTTCGCGTGTCTATACATTCTTAGGCACTTTTCCGCATGTGGTCGAATCGAAAAAAAAACTCAACATTCATTTGGGGGTGAGCAAAATGGAAATTAAGGGCGATTTTTGAGTGAAAATTTTTTCGCGAATACAATACTTCCTTTTTTGTAAAAGGAAGTAAAAAATGATGACAATAACTCAATTCTGTTAAAAAGTGCAGATACGACGTCTCTGCTTAACACGGCAGCATAGTATGCAGTTTGAGTGGTTGATCTTTTTGTGCAGTAAATGTAAACAGAATATGAAACTAGTGTCGTTGCAATTTTAAACTTGAAACGATTTTTCAAGTTAGTATTTCAGTGGTAAATCTATCTTTGACAGTTATATTGTTGCGTAATTTCGTTCTGGTTCGTTCTAGTGTTAGGACGTTAACAAGTGGATAGTTTGCTGTTCGGCACTTTGCTAGTTCAGAACAAACAAGAAAAATAGGACCTTCACCTTACTATTTTTTTTTCCTTCGACACGGAAAGAATATTTGATCCTGGGTCAAATGTTTCTCTTTTCCGTGATTAATTGAGGCTACAAAGCTGTTGTTGGAATAAAGAAACAGCAATTCTTCATTTGGAAAACTTGAAATACATTTTATTTTAAAACGTGTTCTTTAATCCACTCGCTTTAAAAATTCTTCAGCGCTAAATATTATTTTTAGTTACTTTTTTTTTCAATCCTCATTATTTACAAGAGACCAAGGCTTTGAGAAGTGTAGTAAATTGAACTTTAGAACATGCTTTAAAATGCATTACGGGACAGTACATTGAGAGTTAATTATTGACAAAATTGAACGACATGGTCTGTTTATTTTTTCTTTCGTATTCGAGTTAAATCATCTGTTAATGTTAAGATGAAAGGATTTCTTTGCTATTAAAATCATTACTAGCCATTAACACTTTAAATAACAATACAATACATTTTTATTCCCCATATTTAAGTACACGTTGAAATTTGTTAAATGAGAATCATTAAAATTTTGATTACATAAACTTTTTAAACTACATTTTCTTTTTCTTTTTTTTTTTTTTTGGGGGGGGGGGTTCTTTGTTGACTTAATTGATTTTATTGGCTCAAGAATCTTAATATGCGCCAGTTTTTAAATACGCTTCATGTGTAATCATGTGTATGCTTCATGCTAAATCATCTGTTAATGTTAAAATTAAAGGATTTCTTTGCTCTTAATCGCAATTAACGAACAATATAAAACATGATCCCTTAAAATCAAGCAAGTCTTATAATTTTTTAACCTGCTTTCTCAGTAAAAGTCAGAGAAAGACGAAAAAAGCATGAAAGAATATCTTGAAAATATTATTAAAAAAAAAAAAAGGCAAAAATAAAAAAATAAATAAATAAATATCGAAAAATTAAAAATTGGAAAGTAGGGTATTGAGATGGGAAAAAATGTCTGTCGGTCTGTTTGTCCCCCCCCCCCAAATAACTGTTGAGTGAATAGTCCTATTCGAACAAATTTTTTTTTGTTCGAAAGATCTCGGCGAGGACACCTCATTCCTATATTTCATTTTTTGATTTGAACTATTTTTGTCAACTTTTAATCAAATTTGTTTTTAGCCTGCTTTCCCAGTAAAATCAGAGAAAGAAGAAAAAAAGCAGGAAAGAAGGCTTAATGCATCTGAAAAATATTACAAAAAAAGTCAAAATAAATAAATAAATAAATAAATAAATAAATATTGAAAAATTAAAAATTGGAAAGTAGGATATTGAGAAGGGGGGAAATGTATGTCGGTCTGTCTGTTTGTCCCCCTCCCCTAATAACATTTGAGTGAATAGTCCGATTCGAACAAATTTTTGTTTTGTTCGAAAGATCTCGGCAAGGACACCTCATTCCTATGTCTCACTTTTTGATTTGAACTATTTGTTCGTTCACTTTTGAACAGATCAAAAAAAAACTTAACATTAGCGCCTACGTGGAAATTCAAGGCAATCCCGAACTGTGTGGCGAATTTGCTTCAAACTTGCAAAAAGCTTTTGATGAAAAACTTGTCTATAAAATATTTTTTGACTTGAACAACTTTCTGTTCAATTTTGAACGGTTCAAATACCTTAACATTAGCGCCTATGTTTGAAACAGTTTGCGATTTAAGCTATTTTTGAGATTATTGATCAGGTAGTATGGGTATACGAGAAAGTATGCTCGTTTAGTTCGAGACGGAACTTCTTGTTTAATAAGACTAATTACATTTTTTGTTTACAAACAATTCATAAATTGCTTTTTTCCCCCACTCTATTTTCGCTTCAACTTTAATATTAACCAGAAAACAAAACAAAAAATAATGCTTAAAAAAGCGAGAGAAATTATTGTCCTCAAAAGGTGCATAGTTTAAATAAACTCTGCTCTTTAAAAAAATTTAATTGAATGTGCAATTTATATCGCTGTTTTATCATGCACTTTTTTTTTAGAATCCTAATTTCTGCGGAAGAATATGAGTTGTATTCAAAGAGTTAAAGTAATATTATACAAATTACCTGGTGTTACACTTACGGTTTCAGCAGATTTGCCGGAAGCTTTCTAATTAGACGCTTGCTGCAGCAATTTTTAGCCTCAAAATGTTAAAAGGAAAGTTCAGCTGATAGAGATCAAGGTCATAAAATTGGCAACAATTATTTGCGGAAGAAGCGGGGAAAATGAAAAAATTACCATTACATCAGCAGACGGAAAGAATATAGCATGATCGGGTTTTTGCGTTATGTCACAAACCTTTAAAACTGCGCATTTATTTTTTTTATATGAAATTTGGAAACAGTGAAGCTCTCTCATCCACCAGAATCCACAAGGGTTCTGGGGATCGAACGCCCAAGGCCTCCCCTTCCACTGATCTCATCCACTGCCTTTTCGTCTTTACCATTTTATTATAAATTCTTAAGCAGACTTGACTCATTTGCCTAAAACATATTTTTTTCCCTCGAAGCATTAATATTAGGTACTGTTTTTCTTTCTTACTTTTTTTTTGCGAAGCATTTTTTTCCACTTAAACAACGGAGCATTCGTGACTGATGCGGACATAGTCTAGAGTTAGTCAATAGTTATAGGTGGTGTGAAAGGTTTGGTCGGCCTGATAATAATGTCAAAATATAAGCAAGATTATTTTCCCTATTGTGGTTCTTTGTTTTAACAAATATAAATTCCATTAGAATGCGAAGAGAGCAAAAGATCAAATATCAATATCAACTCAAATACAGTTGATGCTATTCGATTATATTAAACTTTATCTACAAATAACAGTGCGATTGAAATATTTTTACCGCAACACTGGACAATGCATGATCTAATTAGTTACCAATGTTAACTAGGAAGTTACCAATGAATAATCTTAAAACGGTAAGCTCAACCTACAGTCGTATCATATTCTATATAAGCATTTATAGTTTATTTTTGATTAGCTTGTTGTGTCCTTATGGAATATTTTTATGCTTATTTGTATCCCAAGCGATAGATGAGCAGTCAAAGCAAACAAGTTTCTAGACCAATATTTTTCTTATCCTTAACCTTTCTTGCACAACACACTTCCTTATAAATATTTTCGATTATACATTGCATTCCCTAAGACGTGTTTGTGTTCTATTTTAGACACCACGTGAATTTAATATTAATGAATAATTACTGGCGAGTGTGATCCTTTTGTAAAGTTATGTCCGAGGAACGGAGCTGTTTTTTCGGAACGCGTAACTGGGTTAAACATGATACCGTCACTAGCTTCTAAAGGGCATAAAGAGCTCATCATCCTTCTATAATTTGGGTCACACCGTTTGAAAAGAAGTTCACGATCATTGCGTACCTTGTGATCAAAATGGATTCGGACTTGACCACAAGAGTCCAATCGAAACCTCTAGCCAGAAGCTAAAATAAAATTACGATTAAAGTCTGATAAAATAATACAAGGTCGGGTTATGAGAAGGTGTTTGTAAACAGTTTCTCGTTGTTGTTTTTATTTGGTATGCTGTGCTGTTGCTCCAATTATTTACTCAAAACGCTTCTTTTCTTATTCAAAATTATCCATGATTGTTATTTAGCGACTTCATTTAAACTGTTTATACAACATACAGTAGAACCCGTCTACAACGATACTGTTGGGACCTAAAAAAAATATTGTTATTGGCAGGTTATCGTTATAGAGAGTTTGATTATTCATGCTGATATTTTGCTTTGGACCAAGGAAAATATCGTTATAAACAAGTTTATTGTTATAGACAGTATCGTTATGCACAGGTTTCACTGTATTTGAATTAATCTCTGCCAAAATAAATCGCCAAGAAGAATATTCATTCGAACTTATATTTTTCCGAAATTATTTCAGTTACATTTTCCCTTAATTAAACTATATCAGTAACAGCTGCGAATGTGTTAGAAAATGTAATTTAATCGTATTAGATTCAGCTTGTTATCCTCATATAGTATACTAGGAGTACCCACACGGCTCTGCTCGTGCTATAAAACTAAATAGAAAAAAAAAAACTCTTAGAGCAAGTGTAAATTTCTCATTCCACTCCGAAATAAAAAGAAAGATCCTGTTTCATTAGTTAAAATGTGCACATATAATTTTGTCTGAGCTCCAAACATAGTCCATAAAGTAATTTTGAGAAAAAAAACTGATATAAAGATTACACCTGTCCGTCAAAATTCTCTCGAAAGGATTTTTTTTTCATTAATTTATGGGAATGATTTTGTAAACTATATCACTCATTATGCCTCATTCATTATGCGTTGGGGGCCTTCGTGGCTTTGTGGTAGAACTTCGCTTCCAATGCCGGTAAAAGTGGGTCCGATAACCTCGCATGCTCTGAGTGGTGTATTTCCTTTCTTTACGCTGAAAATCTTTCTCATGTTGTCTATGTGTGAATAAATAAAAAAAGTCCAAAATCTCGCGGCAATGGCCCTCAATCCTTCCATGGTTATTAACCTAAAAAGCATTATTTTCTCTATTGTAATTAAAATAGCAGGACTGTGGACATTACCGTACGCTATGGATCGCTGTGAAATAAAATCCCAACAAAAGATAAATGTGAAAAGGAGCCAAGTTCGATCAAAATGAGGCCCTGGATAGACGGTGTCACCGATAAAATAATTCAGCTCTAAACGGGTACCAAGTTCCATAGCTGTTCCTCAGAAGCTGGATTGTCCCATGTTTTCCAATTCATTCAGAAAACATTTTTTTTTATTTTCTTTGTTTCCGGATTTTAAACTTGCAGCAAGTTTTGGTTGTCAAAAAACAATTTCCAAAACATGAGCCCACTCTAATTATATAGTAACTTGGCAAGTTTAAATCCGGGATGAAAGAAAGTAAAAAATTGCTTTCAAAATGAATTGAAGAACACGGGGCAATCTGATTTCCATGAGGAACTGCTATGGAACTTGTTATCCGTTGAGATCTGAATCTTGTCGGTTACACCGTCTACCCACAACCTCATTTCGATCGAACTTGGCTGCTTTTCACACTGATATTTTGTTTGGATATCATTAAGTTTTGAAAACTAAATCATAGTAATGTTCTTCTTTACAATTAAATGTAAAAGCGCGTACAACTGAGTGTTTGGTGCTATCGTCAATTATGGGCTATAATCGTTTGCTTCTGTAACAATCAGCAAGGCCATGGCCGAAATACATTAGCTCTTGGTCTTTGGCGTCGACAAATTTGGCGATAATTGGGAAAATTGCTAAGTCTCTTAGTTTTTAAACTCTTCTCACAATTTCTACATTATCCGGGGGAATTATCATAACATAGATCGTAAAATATGCAGAATTGGCGAAAATATTTCCCCACTGCTTAATAATTCCGTGGCGCCAAGTTTGTGGACCATTAAGAAATTTAAATGAAGCGAAGCTAAAAGACGTAACCATGGCAATGTAAAACAAAACATCAGCAATTTTAATGGAGATTAAATTTATTCGAAGTTTATTTTTAACGGCTTGTAACTTTTTTTCCTTTGGAGATAGAAGGTTATTTTTGCGACCATAGGTCGAGATATTTCTGGAGTAAAAAATGTCGCACTTTCCAAAGGTGTCAAAAAGAAAACTGTTTGACAATTCTTTCACTTTTTATTGATAAATTTAATGAAGAAAGTATTGCCAAAATTTCAGCTAAGCCTAAAAAAGTTCGAACTAAAAACGCAAATTACTCCCGTCGTAATGAAGTTAGAGCATTGAAACAAATTGCTTAGAACGCGAAAAATTCTACCCTTTTCAACGATATAAAATATTAATATGTGCAAGCAATTTTTTACCCCTTTTAGTAGCCAATAATAGGCAATTTACGTGAAATTTGGGCCTAAATTAAAATTAAAAAAGAACTATTTATCGGATTTTTTCGAACTATAGCCTATGTTACTCAGTAAGAAAGCACCTTTCATATAGTGAAAAATTTTTTTCAAATAGGTGCAGGGGCTCCGGAGATTACCTCGAACATATAAACACACAAAAATCCGCCTTCTCTCTTTATAATATTAGTAAAGATAATAGTCGATGGTTGTAAGTAACGCTCCTGACGTCATCAACAATGAAACTCGTGCCACGGCATGATAATTTGATAATGTGTTTGTGTAATATTTACCATGTAGGGAAAAACCGTATTGAGACAAGGCTGAATTGGAACCGGTAACTTAACATGTTTTACTGGTAAGACTGTGTCACTTCAGGAGAATTAAGAAACGAAAAAAGGCTCGGCAATGAACGCTACCTACTGGAGTTTAGGGTTAATCCATTGGAGTTAGGGTTAAAATTCCAACTATCAAGATATCACCAAACAAGCAATGGCTTCGTTCAAATGTAGAAGCAATTTTCACCTGTCATACCTTGACAAGCCATTTTCTAGTCTTGTAATAGTAGCAAAAAGCGGCTACAATGTTTTTGAAAGTTAATTCAAATACTAAAACTGGTGCCGTATTTTTCTGTTTCCATTTCGCCCTTCATGAACATAGGCTGCATGAAGTGTTTACTGAAGAACGGACCAAGTTTTTGATTCTTTTTTACTCTTCTGTATCTAATACAGAGAAGAAAGTATTGGATTCGTGCAAATTTTCGAATTGCGAATTTTGACGGATTCGAACGTTTTGAGGTGTGCCCAGTCCATTTCGATCATTTTTGGAAAATGTCTGTGTGTGTGTGTGTGTGACCAGGTTCTTTTGTGGCCGCTCTACAGCAAAAACTACCGCATGAAATCGAACGAAATTTGATACACATATGTGCCCCTGTGTGAACTTGTGCCCATTGGTTTTTGGCGCGAATTCCTCCAAGGGGGTGGAGCAATGGGACATTTCTTAAGTTATGCGTATCTGATATTCCCTAAAAAGTAACTTGCGGAATCAAACAAAATTTAGTCCATATGTTACCCCTAAGATGTACAGGTGTTGATTCAATTTTGGTGTCAAAAGCTTAAAGGGGGAATGAGCTATAGAACGTTTTTTGTCGTCGCTTTCGACTGCTGTATCTCAAGAAATAATAAACGAAATCAAACAAAAATTTATCTACAAGTAGCCCTTAGGGGGTACAAGAGCTGATTCTATTTTCACGTCAATAACTGAAAAGGGGTTGGTACAATCGAACCTTCTCTCGTTTCCTTGTGAGTGCTATATCTTAAAAAGTAATGCTTCGTTCTGGATGAAACTTGGAATAAATGTGTACCTTTATGTAAATAGGCGTTGGCGCCAATCGCTCCAATGGGGGCTCACTATTTTTTTTTTTTTTTTTTGTGCAGATAAAAATAGTTTTATGAATGTAAAAATATGAAAGATAAATCGCAATTAACTGTCGTCTGCGTTTTTTTTTTTTTTTTTTTTTTTTTTTTTTTTTTTTTTTTTTTAATGCAGTACTTGTAATTAATTCAAGAAAGGCTTTCAAAGTAACTTTCAATTTTCGCTCTTTGCTTTTGTGATAATTCGGAAGTTCAGGTTGTCAAGTTTTTATGTGCGTAATTTTATTTTTGCTGCGAATATTGCTTTCTCGTCATGCATGAAGAGGGATCAGAATTCAAAAGAAAGATATAGAAGAAAGTTTCGTGATGGCCACAACATTCTAGTTTTATTTGTATAGATATTGAAGATATTTAAATTCTTTTAAACATGCTTTTGTTAGATTCACCTGTATGAATGTATGTATATATCTTGTAACGGAATCTTGCCTCTCAAACTCCGCCCACTTCTTGCAATCGGATTCTTTTGAAATTTGCCATGTGACCTCCGACTCAACGACAATGCAATATTCTATAATCAAAGTAATTAATTATCTGTTAATCATTAGTTTATTCCATTTTTAATCTATATTTGCATAAATCCATTAATATAAGGACAAAAAATGCTCTCAAAAATTAGAATTAAATATCGATTGAAGCCCCTGATTTTTCTGCATCAGATAAAATTTGTTCTAATGTTCTAAGATAATTAGAGAACATAAATTTTAATTGTTTTAAACTAATTTCATGTCAAAAATTAGGTAAGCCTTCAAATGAAAATTCATTGTTGATCACCGTCATTGTTTAACAATGATTTTATTAAAATGTGTCTCAAACGTTTAGATATGATTTCCTCGCACATACGGGTGGGGGGGGGGGGGGCGGGTGGAGAGTTTATGGACATAGAAAATATCGAATTAGGTTGAAATAAATATTTTTTCTTAGAACAAAAAAAAACTATATAAAAAAATATATTAATAGTTTCAAAAACTAAAAAAACACTGTTTTGTAGCAATATGAACTAAAAAGTCAAACATAATCTTTGGATGTTAAGTATGGTTAAATAATTGACCAAACAATTAACTTTACTGTAAAAAAAAGCGTGTGGGGATTCATATCCGTTGTCTTAAAATTCTTCCATTTGTTGTCCTTGTAAAAAAAGTAAATAAGCAGCGCCCTACGGTTTTTATTTATGTTAAAGTTAATTGTTTGGTCAATTATTTTATCATATTTAACATCCAAAGATTATTTTTTACTTTTTAGTTCATATTGCTACAAAGGCCTATTTTTTTTAGTTTTTAAAACTATTAATTATATTTAAATAAATCGGGAAGCGAATACCCTAAGCATTATTACTAAATAATTAATATACTGTTTACAAAACATGTTTAGTGACTGTTTTCTGTTTTAGTGACTGATTGTTATAATTTCGTTGACATTATTTTTCCAAATTATTATTTGAAACAAATTCACTTTATATTGATAAAATGTACATTTCTCTATTCATTTTTCTCTTAATTTCTAATTAGCTTATTTTATTTACAATAAAGTAAGACGAAAAAAATATTTTTCTTCTTATTTTATTGTAACTTCTATGTTTATGTCACCACAGTGGTTTCTTTTTGACCTTTAACAGTAGGAAGCTTGCGTCAAAAACAATTAAGTAAAAAATATTCATCCATTTTTTTCCTTAAAAGAAGAAACTAATTAAAGCACTAACAGCATTCACTAAATTCCATTGAACTACAATTTCAAACTACCATTATTTCCCATCCATTAGTGTCTTAAAAAAAAACTTCAGAAAACGCATCGGTCAAATAATAATGACATCATAAAAACAATTAGATAAGAACGGTAGCCTTTTAATTTCCCTAGTATGAGGTTTAATCTGCCAAAACGTCAGTCACTCATATGATATGATCTCGCATGCATCTCGGTAGCCTTGTCAGTTATAAAAAAAACAATGGCGGAAGCCGTCTTATGCCTGTCATCAGGTGTAAGCACGCCCGTTTTTAATGTTTCAGACATTTAATACTAGATGTTTCGAAAAATAATTGTTTGTTATTTAAAAAATGTCGATATTCTCCGGCAAGAACTGTTTGGAAGTACACGTTATCATGATTTTTTTTTTGAAGTTTTATTCAGGGTTCGTTGATTTAAATCAATTTATTTGAATCAAGTTATTTTTTTTTATCAAAATCCTTAATTAAAATCAATTCGTTTTATTTTTATAAATTAATTTTGCATTTTTAGAATGTGTTGCTCTAAATTTAACTATACTGCATTATACTATCTTAACTTCAACAGACAAAACTACATAGATCCCTCTTGAGGTGTGTGATTTTATTTCTTGCAATATTGCTTTTACTCTAAAATTACAGTTCAATTCAGTATCGAACCTAATAAAAATTTTCAGTTTTTCTCATACACTATCACTGATATAATTAAGAAAAGTAACTGCTCAACATATTCTTTTACGCTGAAACGTACATGATGATGGAAACCATATTTTTAAGCAAAGCATAAAACAAAATCACTTCTTGTCGAAGTATTATAACGTATTTATAATTCTTAAAAATGTATTGAATAGTTACAGAACTTATCTTAGTTTGAAAAGTAAGCTGAATAGATTTATCTACTGTATGAAATATAATTATGTTTTTAATGTAAAGTAATAAATAATTATAAATTTAATTTAAAAAAATCTGTTTTAAATTAAAAAAAACCACTTAATTAAAAAATCCGACTTTTTTGATTTAAAAAAAATCACGAACCCTGGTTTTATTTAGGGCTGTCAAAAAAAAAAAAAAAGAAAAATGAAAAAATTACGGATGTTTTCACATTTATATTTCTCTGACCAGAGAACCACACGGATAGTGTAGTAATGAAAACAAGCTAAGATAGGTTGCCATCTGAAGGGCAAATGAAGACAGATTTCGGCACAGAAATTATTTGCAATCGCGCCCCCGTCATTGAAATACAGTCAACTCTCTATAACTCAAAGCCCTATAGCTCAAATGTTCCTTTCTTTCGAAGTCTTCATTCGGTCCCAAAATAATTGAGTGTTTTCAATACAAAGTTGTCTATATATCTTGAAGGTAACTTTTAAGTCGAAGATTTTACGCTATTTTCGTTTCCATGTTATGTATATAAATGTAGCCTAAATAAGATACTCAAAAGAAACTAGATGCGTAGTTTATTTACAATAGTGCTCCTTAATGCAGACAGTGTTGAAAGATTACGAGAGAATTTGCCGTGGCTTTTTTGCCGTGGCTTGATGACCTAAAATTCTATTTGTTTTTACTCTGTACACTTCATACATTTCTAAATGATGTTTGCAGCGAATTACGTGTATTTATTGTTCGTATTCATCATAGTTTCTTCTTAAAGGTATGCTTAACAAAATTTATTTTGAAAAATATTTTTTTTCCGCCGGTTAATCGGCAAAGTTTGACCGATTATAAAAAATTGGCTAAGTGGCCGATTATGACTGATTAATCGGTGCATCCCTACCATACTGCAATTCGAAAAAAAAGCGATTAAAATAAGAAAGCATAAATTTAAAAAATATGCTAATAACAAATACTTTTCACCACTTTCTTCTCAAATATTCACATAAAAAAAATATCACCTAAAAATAGTTAAAATAACTTAAAAAGATCTAATTCTTTATTAATTGCTCACATTCTAGTCGCACTACGTACAAAGGTACTGCCTTTTCGTTACTTAACTGAAATAAATAGCTCTGTTTCTTACTTGTAAGCAAATAAATTATGTTCCATTTATTAAAAGTATGTGTTGACTTTTCCTATTTTGATACCCTGTTCAACTTACAATTACCTTGTCAAGAATGACATCCCTTAACACGCTTACTTGACAAGTGGTTTACATTCACAGCATGATAATTGTTAAATGGCAGTTCTTTGTAACAGGTGTATCAGTCGCTTGCGTATAATCTAGCCGATGTTAAAAGAAATGGATATGTAATTTATTTAGTCAATGTTGTCACTCAAAACGTGAAGAACTAATTTCCCTTCGTTGTGGAAGTAAAAAAACCGATACAAGGAAGCCGTGGTGCTTGTTTTGTTGGAAGTGTTTATTTGGTTCGACTAAGATTTCTTGAAATCAGAAGTGGCGGATATCTGGCGTTTCATCACTTTCTGGCTATCTTGTTTCTTAAAGTTATCAACAATGAGCTAATGACATCACATGACTTTCTTTTACTCCAATTTAATGTCATTTCGCCATTATTGGCAATTTTAATGCGATTCAATAGTTTACTCTCTAAATATCACCAACAGTGGCCAAATTAAAACCAGATTTCAAAAAAAAAAATCGCCAAATTTGTCGTCATGTTGGCGACCAAAAGACTGGCGATATATTGCCAAGTGTCCGCAAAATTGTAACACCACTTGAGTTTACATCGAAATTAACAATCATTTCCCACAAACAGGGGCGAAAGACCCCCTTAGAAACACCCGAATGCAACCAAAAGCGGAGGTGCACAACTAGATTCCACTAGGAGTCTGCGTACCAAATTACAACTTTCTAGGACATCACGTTCTTGAGTTATGCGACATTGCGACATACATACGCGCATACGCACGCATCACATACATACGTACGTACAGACGTCACGAGAAAACTCGTTGTAATTAACTCGGGAACTGTCAAAATGGATATTTTGGGTGTCTATACGTTCTTAGGCACTTATTCACGTGTAGTCGAGTCGGAAAAAAAAACACTTAACATTCATTCGGGGGTGAGTAAAATGGAAATTAAGGTCGATTTTTGAGGGAAATTTTTTTCGTGAATACAATACTTCCTTTTTTGTAAAAGGAAGTAAATATTATTTTAAAAAATCCACCGAATCTAAAGTCTTTTAGCACATATACTTCATCAACTCTTACTTTAAGTGTAAATATTATTCGTTCTTTGTTTCAATTTAAATGATTGTAATTAAAACTGATAAGTACGATTCCCGATTTTATAGTTCGTATTTAATTAGGAATTTCAATCTCATTAGGTTAAGCTCTTGAATAAATTATCAAAAAATGTCAATCAAATAATAACACCAAATAGTGCGTAATAATGCCAAAATTATATCTGTAGTAAAACATTGTTGACAAACTATCGTGGAGACGAGAGTTGAAAATAAATTTTAATCCTAAAATGCCTGACTTTTAGGAAACCTTTTAAAAGAATTGGTTCTCATTTATTGTTCAAACAATTGAGGAGTTTACTTTAAGTAACATTAATAGTTAAAAATTCACGTGGCAACATTGGGTACTAATTAAAAAACCAACAAAACCTTTATAGTTAAATATGTAAAACATTGAGAAATATTTTTAAAATACCTAAGTCGTTCAACATTTAAAGTTTTATTCTTCGTAGAACAACAAGATATGGACATTTTCTATAGTATGAACTAAACGAAACAAATGTACATGCAGCAAATGTTGAAAAAAAATATATTTTTATTTTCCATTTACACTACCCTGCTATTAGCAAGTAAAAATTGAATTGCATTTTCAGAGTGTATCTTCTTAACTACTAGCTGCGTTGCCCAGCGTTGCAGACCTCTTTGGATTTTTTTTAATTCCCAAAATTCATTTATTGTCCGGAGTCAATACACGGATTTTCTGGCAGAAGCCCCCTTTGTGAATTCCTGAGTATCAAAAACCGCTGTGCCAAATTTGACAAAAATCCAATGGTAACTATCACCACACACGTGCAGCCATTTTAATAGATATAGATAGGCAACAACAGAGCTAATTTTTGTTATATTCAATTTACTAATTTTTAGAAGACTAAACTGACTACGTTGCCAAATAAAATATGCCATATTTTAGAGGTTAACTAAGTTTAAATGAGAGCCGACGCATGTACCGAAATCAATCAAGTATCAAAAGAGACCAAATGCTGAGTTAAAATTAATATTTTTAGTAAATTATATTTGCATTTCGTTTATAGCACATTTTGCAGATTATAAATTTATGAGATTTCGTTACATGAGTTTAAGACAACTAGTGGCGCACACAGGATTTCTGCAAGGGGAGAATCTAAGATCGAAAGCTTCATTCTCATATCATACCACAATACGCCGTCAAACTCATTGACTTGATTTTATCGATTCTAGGGAACGAAAAATAGTAAAAAATAAACTATTGAGTAAATAATTAGCATTATTTAATGAAATATACATAAATAAATTACCAGAAAGCAAAGTAATATGCGCATTAACTTTTCTCATCATTAAAAAGTGGATTCAGCATAGCAAATTCATCGTTGCAGAAGCAACGATGAATTTGCTATGCTAAAGTGAAGATTATCGAAGTTCATAAAATCTTATTTAATGTAATTTGTAATTACAAAACTAAAAACATGGATATATTACAGTATATTCATTCATAATCACCATTCTGCAGGCAATTCATTATAGGAAAAGTGCACAATATTTTTATAAACCTTTTAACATGAGGATTTTATTTTTACACTTATTAGAACTGAAACAATTGTTACCTTTGTTTGAAACTACTTTACGTAGAAAATATATGGAATCCTTATGAATCGGAAAGAAACACAAGACCTATGGGAGGGGTCCGGAGCCCCTCCCTCGTGTGCGCCACCCATTGAAGACAACGCTTTCTACCCTACTTTTTACGGATATTTTTTTAAAGTGTAGACTAAAAATAAATAATTCGCATGGAACTCCTAACATAACAACGGTCACGTCTCAGGGCTTGATAAGATGACAGTAACTGCTCCCACGATTTAGGTGTGTAAAACTAGAGTTCCGCTATTTATAACAGATAACAAATAGTGTTCTTGAGATGCGAGGTGAACATGGCGCATATGGGTTGACATATTTGACCACAGCGTACTTTTCTGCTCAATAGTATTCCAATTGGGTTGTTATCGAAAATTTAAAAGTATTTTTTTCTGAATTAGCATGGTTAAAAACATAGGTTCGACCATTTTTTAAATAATTTGACGAAGTTTAATATTTTTAAAAAAATATTTTAATTGGTGCGCAGATTCAATTTTCTTTTTTTCGCTTCTGCTCATAAGTGATGAAATGCCATTCACTGATGACATTAGCGCAGAGCGCAATATTTTGGCATAAGATAAAGATAATTATTGGCATCAGAAAAATAAAAATATTATAGCAGAATGATATTAATGAATTTCATGTTTGCTTCAGAAAAGCAACTCAAAATTATTATTATGAATGTTATTAATATTGCTGTTTATTGGCAAACATTTTTCTTAACAGTGCGTAAACATTCATCGTACCAATGGAGTAGCGCACCAAAGTACATCACTTCTGACGTCATAAAGACCACGCCTTATTCCCAAAATCGGAAGCACAAAAAAAAAAAAAAAAAGAATAAAAAGGAACTGTTGGGAAAATAAGTTTTTTTCTGGCTCCATGTTATTATTATTATTATTATTATTATTTTGCTTATTCTATCAATTTCAGTGACTAAAAGTAGTACGTTTGACTGAAGGAAAAAACCCTTTTATCCTTTTGTTGAAATTGCTAACTGATCAAATTGTTTATGCTATTTACAGCCGAGTACAGTTTTAGTGTAACAATAGAATGTAACTTCAGGGCTAATCTCTCCCCTATAATTGGAAACAAGGACGAATTAGCGTGGGAGCTTGCGGAAGTTCTTGTGCTTCTTTTCTATTTTGAATGAATTTTACATATTATACGAAACTCTTGAGAACTCCTGCACTTTTCTAAAACATGATGGTAAATGTTAACTTAAAATATATAATTACTAGAAAATCTCCCGTCAAGGGTGAAAATTGCTTCTACATTTGAACGAAGCTATTGCCTGTTGGGTGATATTTTGATAGTTGAAATTTTAATCCTCACTCTAGTGAATTAACCCTTAACTCCAGTAGATAGCGTTACTCTTTGAAAATTTTTTCGATTCTATATTTCTTTAAATTTGTCTTACCAGTAAAATAATTAAGTGACCGGATTCAGTTCAGCCTGGTCAAAATAAAGCATTTTCCTGCATGCCAAACGTTACCAAATAATATCATCAAATTATCATGCCGCGTAGCATGTTTCATTGTTTGTGACGTCAGGAACGTTACTCGCAATTATATGTACGAGGATACTAACGTTAACTATTATTCCGTGGAAAGGTTAAAGCGCAGTAACTGAAAATTTTTCATATTTTTGAATTTTTGCCATCTACTTTAGCTTTTTTGACAAAGTTGCTCATTTGATTTAGGTTAAAAAAAAACATGAAAAAGGCGTCCAACTCCAACATTTTCCTATTGTTTCAGAACCTATGGAATCCAGAGCACGTTTCTTCAAATTCGCAAACTCATGTTTGCAGATACTGCGCTTTACCTTCCCAGGAGAGTATATCGGTGTAATACAACCTTGTATAAATTATTACTTAAATTCCAAAAATGATACTGAAAACATTTAACGGAGCTATGAACTAATTTCTTCGGGTGCCCCACGTCTTCGATCTGCAGGGGCTGCACAACGTTTCCTTGTGTAGAGTCGTACTATTAACAATCAGTAGGCTTGCAAGTGGGCACATCTAGTGCCTTTCCTTTCACTCAAGGGAGAAAATTTTTGAGACCTGTACTAAATGTAGATTAGTACAGCCATCTCCAGATCATCTTTTGTATTGTGCGGGACTATACAGATAGGACATTTACTCCAGTCCTCTCCTGGTGTACGATTTTTTGAAGGCTCTTGGGCTCATGGACCTGGTCTAGCCTGCGGCTAGACAGGAGGAATAAGTCATCATCATCATCAGCAACAACTTTTTTGACATCTAAATCTAGCAGCATCATAATTTTTCATTTGTTATACTGATCTAATTTGTTCGTAATGAGTTAAAAAAAAAAACTGAACTTTATATTGGTCCATCTTTTGGATTAACTTTTAATTTTCATTTATTTATTTGATTCTTTAGATCTTTTTAATTTCTTTGGTATCTTTTTTGATTTTATTTTTATTGTAACACTTGATAAATATACAAGAATGTATGAAATGGCTTTTATTGAAAAAAGTCCGTCTAAGAAAAATAACACGCTATTTTAAAGATTTACACACAGTTAAGTGTTCATATGAAGGTATATTAGGAAATTACATTTGTAAAATTATTCATATTTTCATTGATAAATTGACGCTTTAAATCTTGCCATTTTTGTCTTGTAAAATTTTCGAAGATATCTATGAGTATATATGAGATAAGTTTTGCATTCATGGGAGGAAGGGAAAATGCAGTCATTTATAAGCTGATGTTTATCTTCGTTGAATAAAATTATTATAAGAGCAGATACTTGCTGCGGCTCTTCTCCGGCCGACCTTAAATATTTAAAAATAGAAGATTTTTTTTTCAATTTCAGCCGTTATTCATTTTATTAGTATATATTTGTGTTCAGAATTTTTTTAGTGCGGGAAGTAAACTTCAGTTTCAAAAATTCCCGGAGGAGAAACCCAAACCGTATGCATATCCGAATATTTTTATGATTCCCCCCCCCCCCTCTATTCACGCACATCTTTTAACATTGACCCCCGATGAATTAGAAGCTGCATTTCCTTTTATTTTACGTCTGTTAGACCAAGAGCTGGCTACACAAAAAAAGTACTCATAAGTTTACATTAAAAATTTCTGTAATGGGGATAAAGTAAATACATAGCCAAGCATTTATCGCTTGGTCTGCCAAGACGGGTAAGAGACCGGGCGGGTTGGCGGGTGATTAAAGATCACAAATTTTCAGCAGGAAAACTGCAGATTTCTGAATGGAAACTGCAGTTTTTCTGCAGGTAAAGCCTCAAATCTTTAAAATATCTGCAGAATTTTTCAAAATTTCTGCAGGTGAATTTCTGCAGATTTTGTGAGGAAAACACAGCACATTTGGCTATTCCCGTTTAAAATTAGGCATTTTCGCAAAAAACAAAATGTGGTACTGATTTGATTACACTAGTTACATTGATGTATTTAGATACATGTATTTTCGTTACAGTTATGTCATGAGATTACGTATATGGCAGTGTTTTTTCATGTTTTTCAGAACAAGGGCTGATTTGTGGGGGGGGGGGGGGTCAGATTGCACATTACACTCTTAAAACATTGAGGGGGAATGATTTTGAACTATAAACGGCGCGACTGATTAAGTTATGGATTTTAGAAAAAAATGCTGGAATGGTTTTAGAGATGACAGATGGCTAATCTCTTTTCCGCGTAGCAATAACGTGTCTTAGTATTCAGAAACTTTAGGAAAGGGTACTCCCCTCCCCAAAAAAAAGGGTTCTCCCCCAAATTTTGCAGGGCATCCCCCACCCCTCGATCTAAAATTAGGAAACCCCAGAAAAAATGGAAAAAAAATCCACGTTCGAGAACCGCAATGATACTTTTCAACTGCGCATTCTGCGTGATGTCCCCCCCCCCTTCCCCGTCTTCGCCGCCATTTTTGTCCACTAATGCTCTTAAGCCATTATTATTGATATAACGTACTCAAATGTTTTGCGAGATGGCAAAACATTCGAGCACGTTATATCAATAATAATGGCTAAAGAGCATTAGCACGTTATATAAATCACTAGTTGAAATTTTTGTAGCGGTTCTCGAACGTGGATTTACTCTCATTTTTCTGGGGTTTCCTTATTTTAAAAAAAGGGGGTGCCCTGCAAAATTGGGGGGGGCACCCCTTTTTAAAGTTTCTGAATACTAAGACACGTAGTAGAAATCAGCCATCCGTCATCTTGAAAAACATTCGAAAACGTTATTTCACTAATAATGGCTAAAAAGCAATAGTGTCCAAAAATGGCGCAGAAGATGGGGAAGGGGAGGGAGTCATGACGCAGAATGCGCTGTTTTAATTTTTGAATATGATTTTTTAACATGCTTTTAGTCACTCTTTTAGAGGGTCTTTCTGTTTTGAGAACGGAAAGGGGGAGGGCGTTTTCTATGCAATATTTGGGGTGCGCGCCATTGAGGGGGGGGGGGGAACCTCTGGGTAAAGTGTGCAATTATTACTACGTGCAAAAGAGATTAGCCATCTGCCATCTCCAAAATCAATCCAGCATTTTTTTTCTAAAATCCATAGATTAATCAGTCGCGCACTTTATAGCTCAAAATCCACCCCCCGCCACCAAGTTTAAGAGTGCAATGTGCAATCTACGTAAACGTCCACATACCTAATCTCATGACATAACTGTAACTAAAATACATGTATCTATACACATCAATGTATCTGGTGTAATCAAATCAGTACCACATTTTGTTTTGAGCGAAAATGCATTATTTTAAACGGGAATAGCCAAATTTGCTGCGTTTTCCTCACAAAATCTGCAGAAGTTCATCTGCAGAAATTTTGAAGAATTCTGCAGATATTTAAAAAAATTAAGACTATCTTCAGAAAAACTGCAGTTTCCATGCAGAAATCTGCAGTTTTCCTACTGAAAATTTGTGATCTTTGATCCCCCGCAACCTGCCCTGTTCCTTACCCGCCATGGCAGACCAAGTGATAACTGCTTGGCTATGTATGTACTTTCTCTCCATTATAACTTTCCATTACACTTTTTTTGTGTAGCCAGCTCTAAGTCTGCGTGTCTTCTTGAATTTTTCTCTACATATTTTCAGTTTAAAGCATTGTAGCTGTATTTTTCATCGTTCGACGCGCATTTAAAGGATAAGCACGTAGAAGAAGCAACATTTTTGTTCTTGAGAATTGTACAATATATTTATTTACACGGAAACAATAGTTGTGCAGACATTAGTGCTAAATTCGATTTTGGTTTCAAATAGTTCATACTAATTTTTGCCGGTTAGGTATTTTTGTAGTAAAGTAAAATTGTTTCAATAAAAATTATAAATGCCTTCAAAAATATGTTGCGTGTATACTGCCATGGGTACGTAAATGGCAGTATCTGCAGAAATAAGTTTTCGAGATATTTGAAAAAAAGTGTTTTGGATTCAATACTAACAATAGGGAAACATCAGAATTAGGCGTTTTTTTTTCGGACTTTTTTTTTCAACGGAAAGCAAATAAACAAGCTTGTACGGTAAAGCTAACGTATTATAGATTTCAAAAATGCCAGAAAATGAAAAATGAAAAATTTACAGTTACTGCCCTTTACCTGCCCCGGCAGTGTATTATTTGGAACTTTGATGGAACAAAAAAACTTGCAGATGATTGAAATTATGTAGAAATTTGCAACTTCGTGGACGCTCTTCCTCCTCATGGTTTTTTCCCTCTCATTCTGTATCAACTATTTTATTTATTTATTTTTGAATAGTTCGATATTTCTAAACAGTTATTCAAAAGCCCAATGTTTAAGCACGAAAAAGTAACCGCGACTACCCCAAGGTAGTTTTCTGAAATTGAGGTCCCTTAAATGGCACTTTTAGGTATTATGCCATCTTTGGTCTCATGAACGAAGGTAAGGATCCACGTGACCCAATCTTAGACGCACGCTTGCATGTACAATGTACATGACAGCCAAAATATTTTCGTTGAAAATTGGACACAACCACTAACTACATTCTACACATAGTTATCAATTCTTCGTAACGCTTTCTTTAAACAACAGGAGTGCGTCCAAACATGTCCACCTTTGCTTCTCAGCACATGCCCCAAGCCTTTAAGTGGCGGCTCTGGTCAAGCCACTTACTTCCTTTAGGCTGAAACAAGGAACTTAACCGACGATAAATAATGGCAACGTGTGACAATACCCTAGAGGTCAGGTTATTGACCCGATTAACGGAGTCTCAGAGGCTCTACAAGCCAGGTACACATGAGAATGCCCCCTTTCATAATAAATCGCAACAGCGGAGCGTGATTTCTATACGTGCTCATCGAACACACGTGGAGTTAGGAACAATGAACCGCTTCGCAACCCTTTCCCATCCATGTTTTTGGTTTGGTTCTCTGCTTTATGCTTGTTCATTCCTTCATGCAATATTTATGTCCCCTTTGGATTTTGTTTTTGCCAAGTCTCAAGTGTCTGGAACTGTTTTTGACTTTAATGGCTCACGGTGACTTGGCTCTGAATCCTAATGAAACTGGGTCCCAAGAATATAGAGGTATATCTTGTAAATCTGGTTCTAGGCCCATCATTACAATTTTTATGATCGCAACGGCAAAGGATATGTTCTCAATGTATATTGTATTGAAAAAGACAGAATACACAGCCAAAATTTACGCTTTGGAACCAGGCACATCCTGAACCTAAATTTATGAGACGGGGAAAATTTTCAGTTTGCCGAAAGAAACTTCAAAGTTTTCCAAATGATAAAATGCGATCATGCACACAAATCTACGTATAACGAAAAAATATAGGCAAGAGAAAAAAAACTGGCAGTTATGCCCTAACATATTGCAATTTGTCGAATCTTCGGACAAAATGTGCCGAAAAGGAATTTTATGGTAAGTCGCAGTGGACCTACGATTGGGACCCCCTCTTTGGAACAACAATACCGAAAATATTAGTTTCACAAAATGTCGGACCTAAGTTTTTTTTTTTTTTTTTGAAAGATACTATTGTGTTCCTTGTTTAGGAGGTATGATTTTAACGATGGGAAGTTACTGTATTGGCGGCTGTTTTTTCCCCGTTATTTAGAACGTAATGGCGTTGGGAATGTCAAGTTGATACGTGTAATAATTTAACTCCCAAATTTTTAATTGCTTCTTTTTTTCCAAAAAAAAAAAAAAAAAAAATGCTTAGAAATAACAAAAAAAAAAAAAAAGAGAAAAGAAAAGAAACTGGAAATTCCTCTTGAAATAGCTGGAGGTGCATATTTAGAAGTTATCCTTGTTTATGCTTGCATAGCTGTAAATCAAATTTCGGATTAACATGCAATTCGTTTTATTACTTCAAATATTTTGTGAGACTCATTCAAAATAACTCTTAAAGACTACTTCCTTTCGTAGCTTCAGCGTTATAAGTTATTCATTTGTGTATCAACCTGACCCAGATT
This sequence comes from Uloborus diversus, assembly GCF_026930045.1. Classification (NCBI taxonomy): domain Eukaryota; kingdom Metazoa; phylum Arthropoda; class Arachnida; order Araneae; family Uloboridae; genus Uloborus; species Uloborus diversus. The sequence goes on along the minus strand of NC_072732.1, from coordinate 189,242,203 downwards.
GATCAAGCTGATGCTTTTTGAAAAAACGTTTAAAATATTTTTTTAATCAGAAAAAAAATTATGTCTACACAGATTTTAAAATCGATAGGAAAATAATAAAAGAATTATATATATATTCATGAATAAACAATCTAAACAAAATTGAAGATGCAAAACACAAGAATATAAAAATGAAAAAAGGTAAACCAGGGACCGACACTTTCTCAAGGGGAGGTTCGGTCCCTAAGTTCACAAGGCCCTTTCTGTTTAGCAAGAGGGAAGGTCCCAATAACTTGCTACCCTTCCCGAGAATAACCCCTCAAAATATTTAAAACATGTATCTCATGTTGTGTATATATATATATATATATATATATACAGACATGCGATTTTTTTCTTTCGAAAGCGTAAAATTTGTAACAAAACTTTTCAAAATTAAATGTAAAAAAAGTGAGTCTGTGCGTTTTCACAAAGAGTTTGGAAGTTTTATGAAGAACGAAAGATTTATCTTGATCTCTAAGTTTTATTTAAAAAATAAGCGAGGTAGATTCCATTGCAATATTAAAAGTATAAATAAATGAATAAAAAATAAATAAATTGTGCGTCAGAAGGAACCAAACAGTTGCTTCTGACGCACAATTTATGTTTCAGAAGAGGGCAGACACTCTTCTGAAACATAGAGAATCAGCAATGTTTCAAAATCTGCATCAGCTAGTTCAAATCACAAGTATAGAAATATAATCATCAAGACATCAGTTTTGAAATCAAAAGGTTAATAATCTCTCAAACTGCTAAAAATTCAAATTTATGATTAGATTCTATGAAAATTATGTATTTTCTAATCAGCGTAATAGTTATAATGGTGAAAATAAACTTGTTCCTTCAAAATTTTAATGAAACAACCAACAGGACATTCACGCGGAAGTATTTCATTTGAATTCTGATTATACAACACCAACCAAAAAAAAATCAGTTCATTGTCTTTTTGACTGTCTTCATTCTGCGGTGTCATATCCTCGATTTTTAATGACCATCATACTGCTTATGCATGCAGAACGCGTTGTGAGCTGAGGAAAAGGCTTATAATGTCATGATGTCATGTATCGTTTATTTTAACTCCTTTATCAAGAGCAGATTTTTACGACTGTCCCTGAAAAACATGGGATCCATTTGAACCAAAACAAAATAACATCTTTCTAATTGTAAGCGAAGCATGTTATAGCCGGGAAACTATAGGCATTATCAGACGCAGAAGAAGCAGGGATGTGTACAGGGGCGGATATAAAAATTCATTTTAGGGGGGTGGGGTCATGCTGAAGATGACCCCCCTCCCTGAACGAACCTACGGTTTTGGGTACGAAAAATTTCTGAAACGGCTTGGGGGTTAATAAAAAGTGCCAAGTCGGTCAGGAACAAGGCACCTAATTAGGGATAAACGTTGTAAATTAATTTCATATTTAATGAGAGAGAGAGAGAGAGAAACGGAGATATTCAAATATTTACTTCCAAAAATAACTAAGGAATCAAAAAGCTACTGTAATCGTTTATATTTTATTCACACAATGTTTGAACACAATATGGACGGACACCTGTTGCCGACGGTTTAGGGTAGGATCAGGAGCCATGGCAGTTTCCCCATGACCCTCTCCTTGTATCCGCCACCAGCTGTGGAATCGGAGTCGGGAGTCAAAGGGTTGGAATCTGACTGATTTTGGAGTAGAGAAATCAGAATCGGGAGTCGAGGGCTTAAAATTCCAAGAGTCGGAGTCGTATCATTTTCACACAAAGTCGGCACTCTGCTTGTGCTCTTGGAGCCAGAGTCAGTTTGGGATAAAAGAGTCAGAGTCGGTCGTTTTTGCTCCGATTCCGCATCCCTGCAGTAGGAGAAATGCCTTTATTTTGCATTCAAAATGTTTCCACGCTTGTTTCATTTAACTGCCTACTGATGTAATTGTTTGATTTCGGGTCTTTCTAATGTTGCTTGTTTATAGCTCAAGCTGGTTATTATTTTTTAGTTAATGATGTTATATGTTTATTCCGAATATAGATACATTGCACATCTCGAAGTTATGTAATTTTCTGCCCGCATATTTTTCTTGCTCTTTATGCAACAGTCTGTACATTAAATCTGAAGCTGAAGGCATTTATTTTAAATATAAGCATTATTTAAAAAAAAAAAAACCCTGTAGCCAGTTCTGTATCTGAAAAAAAAATATTTTGTGGAACTCAAATTGTGGTTTGGGGAAACTCAATATTTATTGCATTCGCACTATTTCTGCAATAAAATCCAAATGTATTCTGATACGACGTCCCACCGTGTTCACTCCCCCACACCCCAGCTACAACATTGCCTGTAGCATTATTTTCTGTCTGCATCTTTCATGCATAAGTAAATACACGAACCAATACCAAATGTACTATTATTTCCTCCGCAAAAAGAAGTAAACAAAATAATGTTATAATTTTTTTTATGACTGAATTGTGTAAATTTTCTAATTTCTTCGAACTCTGAGATAGTGAGGTTAACCTTTCTTCTTTAATCACACGAATTATGTTTAGAAAGGGGTTTGTCTCTTCCGAAAACAGGAAAAAATTTCAAGAACTTGAATTTCGATGCTTGTGCAACATGACGGGAATATTAATTTCACTCGCGGTCGTTTCTTGACCTCTGAGAAGCTTGTTTGGACCATTTGCTTTTTGTGGCTCACGATCAATAACCCAAGCAAAAAGCTACATAGTTTTATCACATAGATGCTATACTTGATGGGATAAGCGATTTTAATTGGTTATGGCACCAGGAGGATAGATCCCGTTCTGCAAAAGGTGAAACACGTGCATTTCCGCAAGCTCAAAAAGACTTGGGGCGGAGATGAAGGGGAGTGTATTACTTGTTTACGTCTCAAGTCCTTTTGCTCAATATTAAAATGCTTTATGCCTTCCATGAAGTTCAGCACAGCAGTTAAGAGAACTAATTAACACTGTGCGGCAAAAAAAAAAAAAAAACCCTCTGAAATGTAGCTGACAAAATTGTTGCTGATTCTGATGTAAAATGACCCTTTAAATCCAAATATGACCACCGTTTCCCCCTCCACGCACAACTTTTTGGAAACGGTGACCCTCAATTTTTATCAGTTTTCGGCAGTTTCATAGCCATTATTTATTTGGAGGGGAAGGGAGCATTATATTAGTCATTTATACACTCTCCTGAGGGGCTAGAGACGTGCCAAGTTCAAAAACAGGAACATTTGGAGCAAGTTCGGAGATATATAATATTTTAAATATTTAAAAAATCATCAAAACTGATCTTTTTTAGGGACTTTTTTTACAACTTTTTTTTTTTTAATATCAGCTGTTTATTTTAGATCAGAAGCATTTTGATTTTTTTTTTTGCCTCGCAGTGTTATTAGACTTGATTAAAATCAGCTGACTCCAATGCTCTTTCAAATTGCAGATAGAGTCTTGTTGTTTGAAGCTAACTTCCAACTTGCTTTGACAAAAAAAAATCTGGATGTCATTAGGTCCAAACCCTTATTTGTCATTAGTAAGACTCAACACAGTATTAAAATGCATTGACATGAAATGTAATACTACAGAAACGAAGGGATCCAACCATCAATTACTTTATCGAATTCTCAACTCTTTGACATCAATACGTTTCTGTTTCAAATAGCCGGGAGCGATAGATTTTGGGACTCTTGTCGTTTAAAAATAACTTCCGGTATAGTTATATTAAAAAAAAAATCAAAATCTTTATGTCATTTTGTTTGGATCCTCAATCAACACACGAGATTCACGCAATGTGAAGATACACTTCCTTGAAATACAAAATTATACAGATACTAACAGAGTCAGCCATGATTAAATTGCATCAAAGTCTGATCACACCAATACATTTCTTTTTCAAACAACCGGGAGCAAAACATTTGGTAGTCTTGTCGTTTCCAATTAACTTTCACTTAGCTTTGAAAAACTAGCTGATGTGTGCATCAAATGACTCCCTTTTACGTCAATTTAATAATAATAGTGCCTTGAAGTAAGCAAAGAAACACTTTAAATATGTTTACCCCAAGTTTGTTGCGAACTAAAGCAAAAAAAATATAAAAAAGTTTTATACAGAATAATTTTCTCAATATTGGACATTTTAATATGATTCAATGGTTAACTCTCTAAATATCGCGAATAAAAACCAAAATGAGACCAGATTTAAAAAAAAAAAACTCCAAATTTGTCGCCAAGTTAGCGAAAAAACTTGGCGACCAAAAGCTTGGCGATATATTGTCAAGTGTTTAGCAAACTAGAACACCTCTTGAGTTTGCATTGAAACTAACAATATTTCCTCCAAAAAAGGTGTAAAAAGACACTCTTCGGAACATCTGAATGCATCCAAAAGGGAAGGTGCTCAACTAGACCCCACTAGGAGTCTACGTATCAAATTTCAACTTTCCAGGACATGCCGTTTTTAAGTTATGCGAGATACATATACGCACATACACACATACGCACATACATACGTACATACGGACCTCACGAGAAAACTCGTTGTAATTGATTCGGGCAGGGGCGTAGCTAAGGGGGGGGGGACAACTCCCCCCCCCGAAATGTTTGTCTCAAAAAAAAGAGAGAGAGAAAGAAAGAAAAGAGAAGAGAAAGAAAAGAGAAGAGAAAAAAAAAGATAAGAGAAAAAGAAGAGAAGAGAAAAGAAAAGAAAAAAAATCAAAACGACTTTTTTTCTGAATAACAATGGTCAAAAACTCACTTCGCTCTCCCCCCCCCCCCCCCCTCAGTGCCATTGAAAATCAGCTCCATGAGTGACCCTCAAGCCTAAAGACGCCTCACTCCTCACTCTGCTGCGACATTTTTTTGATAATTGAGTGAAATTTCACTTTGCTTTAGAAATGAGATTGATTTGTTAAATCCACGCATATGTAGATTTTTTTTGTCATAGATTCTGCAAATTGTTAAATATGTTTAATTTTTTGAGTGGCGCAGTGGAAATATTACATACAGTTGAATCTGTATATTTCGAATTTCACAGGAAGTAAAAAAATCGAGATAAAGAGGTTTTAAGATCCACTTAAGGGCTTTAAGAAACTTTATAGAAATTTGGAATATGATGGTAAAAATTTGAAATCGATACTAAAGACAATATGGGCTCTTGATCAAAATTCCTCTGTATTAGTTTCGTTAGGTCTATATTCTATTATTACATTATTAAGTGCTTTATTGCGAGTTTAAGGAATCATTTTGACAGTAAAAGAAACTTTAAGCGTATCTTTTTCAAGAAAGTCTTTTATTGCTTTTTGTGCCTGATTTTTTCTGTTTTTTTTTTTTAATTTTAATTTTTATTTATTACTTATTTATCCTCTTGAGGTTAGCAATTGCTGCAAATCTAACCTGGCCAATATTCTAGGATTTTCCTTTTTTCGTTACTTGAAAAAATCTTAAACTTTCTTTTCACTCCTATCATCTCGGTTTTCTATAAGGAATCATAATTTTTAGAAAGAGTTCTACCAAAGAACAGTACTAAATCAGATAACCGAGCAAAATGGCTTTTAACTTGAATGAGTTTTTACCATGATCTTGAAATACTCATCCATAATGCAACTAATACTCAACCTGTGAATTTCAGCCCTTTACTCTTCTTCCAAGAAAGTGCTCGAAACGACTGTCCTTTTGTTAATCTTCCCAGAAAACCTATTAGTGGCCTATTAACTCCCTTTTTTGCCCCCTCAGCCCTTTCTGTTTCGAGTTGAAGAAAATGCTTTTGCTTGCTGCTTTAAAGATCACAGGGCTTCGAACCCGAAAATGATAGCATAACCGGAATGCGAGACGATAGAAGTTTTTGTTGATCTGGTCTCGTGTGTGTCATAGGTCATAGTCAAAACTGCCTTTGCTAACCAGAGTATCCATTGCAATCCACATTGATTTTTTAGCCAGTATTAACTAAATATTCTTTTGGAAACGTACAGTCTGTTTAGAATAGTACATTCTAAGTGAAAGTTGCTGCATAATGAAGCGAGCAAAACCGATAACAAGCTTTTTTAAAACCAAAGAAAAAAATGAAAATGACGAAAAGGATTGCTCTAAAAAGAGAAAGTTAACGTCGTCTGAAGAAAACGAAGTACAGTCTGCAAAGCCATCGGACCCTTCTAAAGGTAATTTTATTTTAATTCAAAAGAAAAACTGCATAGCATTACACGAATAAAATGTTTAAAAACGAAATGAATCTAGATTATTTCTGTTAGCGTGGTTCCATTAAAAAGTAGAAAATAAAAAAGACTTATAACACTCGAAATTTGCTGTTGCTCTCTCAAATAGATATTTATGTAAATTCTAAAGCAGGTAATAAAATTAAAAATAAAAACTTGAGAGGAGAACAGATGGTATGCAGCTTTGAGCGAATAACTTTCTACCGCCTATATTTCTTCCCTTTTTTTTATTCAAACTTTATTATTAACTGCTTTAGAATTAGCCCAAATGTAAATACATAAAAAGCAACATATAAATATAACGACATGAAAAGCAATTTCATTTTTTGCGGTTTATAATTCAAGAAGTCTTTTTTTTATTTTATTTCATACTTTTAGTGCAAACCAAGTTAGTAAAAATATTCTTTATAGTCTGATCACCGATGAGATTGAAAGCCAAACATCCAGTTTAAAGGCGGAAATGGAAGTATCTAGTATTAGCTTTCAAGGAGGCCAGCTTTTGTAGATGTGTGTTAGCCTCTAAATTAATCAGTAACACTGAAATGAACGGAACACGCTCATCAGATATTTGATTTCCCCCTGATTTGTATAGACTGTTTTTGACAAGATCCCGGTTGCTAGAAAATTTCACTTTAAATTAAATGTAGGGAAAAGAAAAAAAAGTTGAATTTTCCACAACATTTAAGACAAAAAACAAAATTCTTTGCTTTTGTTTTGTTTGACACAAGTATCGACTTGGGGCACCCCATTCCAAATATGTAAGATTCACCTCCCTCTTATTTCTTTTAATACTAAAAAAGTATACACACACACACACACACACACACACACACACACACACACACACACACATATATATATATATATATATATATATATATAAGAAGTAACCCCCTCCCCCCCGAAAGTCGGTTCTAGCTATGCCTCTGGTGAGAGAACTACCATGAATAATACTTCATCTAATTTGCAGTAATATGTTTATCTTTTAATTAACCGCAGAGAAATAATGTGAAAGATTTGTAGTTTCAATAAGCCTCACCCCAACTTGCTTTAGGAAAAAAAAATCTCTCATTGAGATTTTTGCATTTCTTCTGCGCGGCATACTTTTATTTTCTGAGCCTATTGTTTTCTATTTGCATACAGAATATTTCTTTGCTTATTTCTTTAGCGAAAATTTAAAAAATAAGGATTGAAATGTACATCTTTACCATTAATTGCCGTCTGTGTATGTGTTTGTAACACTATCGCCTCCGGACTGGCAATGTCTACCAGGTCAATACTGGTACCGTTGGATGCAGGGCATCGAGGAGAAGCCATTCCACACTGCCTCACTCCTCTAAAATTTAAAGGGCAGTATAAGGGGTCGGGCATCCAGTCCTGAGGATATCCTGGGCTAAAAGCATTACCATTTTTCTGATGGGATAGAGTGGTGCAAAGTTCAATAGCATAAACATTTGCAGTAAAAATCCTCCCAAAATATTTTTAAATCTCCAAAACCGATCTTGTTTTCTAGGGATTTATTTCGCAATTGTTCACTTATTTTTCGGTTTTAAACCAAAGTTTCGGACTCGCTCCTTTGGTGCTCATGTCTGAGAAAGTTTTCGCGTTGTAAAAAAACAAAGTGTTGGAAGCATTGCATCTTGCATAGTCAGAGTCGCGAGGCAGATCTTCAACAAAGGAACTTTCCGTTGGACAGCAAAAAGAGGTCAAACTTTTGGTTAATACTTTTCAAGTTTTGGGAAACGTTAAAACTAGTTCTGAACTTTAATGGTGTGAGTTTCTTTGACGAAATTCAAGTACAGTCAGAGACCTCGATATATGGTCACTCGCTTAGAGGGTCACCCCGCTTATAAGGTCACTTTTCTAAAGCCCCGGCTCGCTGAATAGGAATTCTGTGTTATGTATTATCGGATATATGGTCAGGTCATAATACATTAATCGCTTATAAGGTCACTTTTGTCTGACTTCTTTAAATGATTTCATTGCCTAAGAATTTTCCGCGATATACGATCCTTAAAAAGTGAAAAGTCATTTTTCCTATTAACGTAGTAAATTAACAGTAGAAAGAAAGTGTTACGACAGTGATACGAAAATATGAAGCAGTAACGTGGGCACTCAGTATGTATATATCGCAATTTTTTACCAGTCATTAGAAGCCGAAGAAAATTTTCAGAAGATACTTAGAAACCATTGTGCTTAAACTAAAGAAAAAACGGGTTAGTCCAGTATTAATGTAATTTTAAGTGAGGTAAGTTGCTTATCAGTTCTTTGCTTGGGCATATTTGAGTGAAGTTTTACTCTAAATGGAAGTTAAATAAAAGTTTTTCAAAATTTCTTATTAATTCCAAAATTTTCAATTGTTTTAAATAGATTCAACAATTATAATTTAATTAACTGATGTTTTTGGACGTATTAAATTTTGAAAAGAATTAATGTATACATCCTTATTTATCAATAAATGTATATATATGAATCGGTTATAAGGTGACCCCGCTTATAAGGTCAAATTTGTGAAGTCCCGTGGAGTGACCTTGTATCGAGGTCCGACTAAATAAGTCATGTAGTGAAAAGTACAGCTGAGACACTCGAAGTACATTTTTGAGCAAATGTAATATTTTGAAAAAATGCTAAGGTTTCAATATATTTTTTTCAAATTTAGGAAACTGAATATTAGTTACCCCTCCCCCCCCCCCCCCCCCCCACCAAAAAAAATCTTCATCTAACTAATAACTGTTGTTACAACTGTACATTCGGAGAAAAAATCCCAATTGCAAACTTAACTCATTCATTCTGAATACAAATGCTCAACAGCAAATTAAGCCCTGCTGAAACGTAATACATTTTTTAAATGAGCTTCCTGAAATGACGATTTCTGACGAAGTTTCCTCAGTATTTGATTGCTTTTCGGAATTTCTTCTTCCTGATTATTTCTGCGCTCACTTCGACGGAAACGTGGTGACGTTCTACTATCACGTTGCAGGTTACAAGAATAACTAATGTGCACTAATCAACGTGCGTATTTTGTTTACTAACTGATGAGTGTGAAGAATTCCGCTTGAGTAGATGAATTCAAAAACTCAATTTTTCAAGTAATTTTTTGAACAGTAGCGAAAATAAGACTGTGTTTATTTTCGCTGAAAACACACCTTATGACACTGTGATCTGCCGTGCTAAAAAAAAAAAAGTTTTTTTTTTTTGCTAAAAAAAAGTTTTTTTTTTTTTGAGCAATCACGATTGCTTATTGCTTTTATTTGACTGTTTTGATGTGCTATCATTTTATTTTCCCGCCAGCACCCTCTGCAGCACCACCGTCGACCGGCCACCTCACGATGCTGCTCCTCTTGCGAAAACCGTCTCCAGGTTGTGTCAATATCCTACACTTACACGCATACATACACGCACGTACACAAACACGCACGTACACACACAAACACGCGCGTACACACATACACAGACACATACACATACACATGCCTACACACATACACACACACGCATACATACAGACACCTACACATACACACACACCACCACACACACTCATGCCTGCACATAGACACAAACACATGTGCCTACACACACATACACATTCCCCCACCAAACACAAACACTCATACACACAACTACCCACACACTCATACCTGCACACAGACATAAACACACATGCCTACACACACATACACGTACCCCTCCCCCCAACACACATAAACACACACGCCTACATACGCACTCGTGATTGCGAAAAACATAATTTGAATTCAAGAGGTCAAAATTCAAATTAATTTTTTTTTAATTTTATTGTAATGCGATAACGCAACTTGTGGTTTAGAATCATGCCCTCAATGAATTAAGAAAATATATTCATGGAAATTTGGAGCAGAATTTAACTGAGGAAAATCAATCATTCAGAAACTACGTTTTCCAGTCTATGAGAGGTTCGATCCCAGGATCTTCGAGTTATTAGCAGGACACTAGCAAAAAAGAGTTTGTTTAAATCGGAATATTCACTCAAAAGTTATTAGGGAAGGGGAAATCCGCTCCCCCCCTCCGGGCTGAGACAGACAAACCGACAGACACACATTTAACGTAGTTCAATGGGCTTTTTTTTTCAATTTTTGTTTCTAGTGATATTTTTAAGAAGCAGCTTTCTCCCTCTCCCCCCCCCCCCTTCTTTTCTTTTTCCTTTCATTTTTCGGAAAATAGGCAAAAAAGGAGATGTTTCCGAAAATTGTATCAACTTCTTATGTGCATAAAACATTAAAAGTATTTTTTTTTTTTTTTTGAGAGAGAGAGAGAGGGCGGAAGGGATAACGTGGCAATTTACCTCCCTAGGTTCTTGCTAGGAACGTCACTGCATTAAGTGAACTGCTCCTTCCCAGCCACATTTCCAATGAGGAAAATCCATTCTCTCGGGATCGGACTCCGACGTGCCGATCAAGTCAAAGAGTTTTTACAAATTCACGGCCATAATCCAGCTCCCAGGCATCAACAATCCTGCTTATCGGAGGTTACCATCGGGATGCTAACGTCCGCTGCTCTCCTTTTTGTGGCAGAATCAATGCGAGAGTGCAAACACGTGCTTTTGCAGGGAGGGGGGCAACGGTCAATGAATGCGGGATCACATTGGACGAGATGGAACTGTTAACTACCCTCCTTGTGTTTTTCTCTTGTACCAGGAAGAAAACAAAACGGTCCGATTTGCTCCGGGTTTGAAAGAGTTGATCATTAATTGGCTTCTTTTTTTTCGGACGTTGATAAATGATCTGTAAACGCCTGAATAGAATCTTGTAGAACAGGTAGAAGGGGTACTTGTTATGTGATAGCATTCCCGAAATAGAACACAAATGTCCTAAGGCCGAGAAAGAAGAAGCGGCTTATGGTGTTTTATGCAGTAAATGTGTAATGGTATGAGTGATTTAATGCGGTAGGAGAGTACCTAATGTTACGCCGTTAAAATCGTGGAAATCAAGAAATATAGAATTGACTGTAAAAGTGGTAAAAAACCCATAAGAATGATATAATTTTTGAAAAAATAATTTGTGGGAAAAATGGGTGAATTTTACTAAACGCGGAAGTAAGAGAGTTAACCTATCAAATTGGAACCCGAGATAAAATATGGCAACAAGAAAAAAACAGCTGGAGCAGAGATTCTCAACTGGTGGTCCGGCGGACCGGCACCAGTTCGCAGAAAAATTTGGCAGGTCCTTCGAGATTTTTACCCAGTCCATGTAGAAAAAAGAAGATTCTTACTCAATAATAATAATAACAACAATAGTATTACTATTTTTTACCATGGTTTTGCTCTTACTGGTCATAATATTTTAATTTTTCTAAAAGAATCGATTAATGCAATTCATTATGTAATTAATGCACTAGTTACAATGATAACTTATCTTTTCATTTAAGCTTTATTGCAAGTAAATCCCAATAGAAATCTTTAACTACTTAAGTAACACTTCTTGAGTGTATAGTTCAATTTTTTTGGGAAAATAAAAGAAAACTCTTCCCTCCCCTCGAATATTTTTCAAAACCTTTTACCAGTCCTGGATTAAAAAGGGTTGAAAAACGCTGATCTAGAACACTGCCCTGCTAAGCGTAAAAGTCGTATCTGCATCTGAGTTCAAATGAGAAATTGCCGTTTAAAGTTATGTGCCTCCATTAAGGTGTCTCCCCCCCCCCAAAGAAAAAAAACGAAATTCGATGTTTCAAGTCGCATACCCGCTAATATTTTTCATCTTAGGTCAAAACAATTGTAAAAAAAAAGGTTCATATAATTTCAACAACGGCAACCCATGCCGACTTGCAGCCTAAAGTGTAAACCAACCCTGTGTACTAGACCCAAAAAAAAAAAAAATATTTTTTTGGGGGGAGGGGGCGGAGTTCGAAATTTCTTTCTGATAAAACGTTGCCCCTATAGCCCCTCATTTACGACAAAAATATTTATCCGATTTAAAAAATATTTAGATGTCCATCAGGAGGCCTTAAAAATTTATTATTTTCTTCTAAAAATGCATTCTTTCGATTTATCTTTTAAAAAGTTAAATATACGCTTCAATGAAATGTCAAATTTAAAAATCATTAGCGAACACATTTTCAAATCAACATTTGCAAATGAATATCAAAAAAAAAAAAAAAAAAAATAATATATTTAAAATGAAATATTTAACTGAAACCTGAAAAAAATCCATAGTTTGAGTACTACACTATATGACCAAAAGTATTGGGACACTTTCGAAAATTCACATTTTTACGGATTTCTCAAGAAATAAAAGACTAATTGCTCTGCAATTGTTTTCACATAAAAAGTAAACTCTAGCTGTCATTTTCCAATAACAAGTAAGTCTACTATTCATTTAGGGGACCAGCAACAAAATGAGGAAGCCAAAACGCTTTTTGATCATTTTCGTTGTAAATAGCTGGAAATAAGCTATAGATTTCAGAAATAAGTTAAAAACCTATCAAGAATTTATTTTTGTATTTTCGTGAAAGTATCTCTTATACCCACAGAGATATAAGCATTTCTTTCAAAAATGCCAATTTGTTTTGAAGGTTTTCGGCTTATTTCACGCAGAGTTTTCCGTCAAAAGTTACTAAACTTTCAAAATATTTGACAGAATCTATATATATATATAAATGAACTTTGGTAAATGTGTTCCCTAAGATCTCAGAAACCCGGCAGATTTGCCTGAAACTTTCACCGTTTGTTCTTTTTGGTACTGGGGAGGTTTGTAGACCAGTTCGATGAAAATCCGATTGATAGTTCCTTTTTTATTCTAATTTGTCCAAATTTTCGCATAAATGCCCCAATATGACGGTTAAAAAATACGTGCACATATTAAAATTATGTGTCCATCGAAAGCGCTTATTTTTCTGCTGAAGATGGCATCTGTTAGAAAGTTCTAAGTTGTATGAAAAACGAGTTATGGGCTTTTTTTGTTCCATGTTCGAAGGCTTTCCCCAAACCAATTCATTATTTAGTGTATCGTCTCAACTCCCAGTTCATAGTTAGAATTGTTGAATGTTTTTGTGTTTCGTCTGACTGTTTGAGGCTTTTCTCAAGCCAAATCTTAAAGTAACGTTTTTTCCCCAAGATTGGCTAATAATAACTATAGATTTGGTTGATTATTTTCCATTTAAACGGAACTTTAGTGTAATTAATGGTTTTTTTTAATTATTTGTGCTGATTGGATTTTTTAATCATTATCCAATCTAACAGCAGAAACCTCGCCAAAATTTATGCAGAAAGATTTCAGTAGCAGATGCATTTGGCAGTTTTTTCAACTGTCACGGTTTTTGAAGTCAAAGACTACATAAAAATGTTTGTCAGCTTTCACCATGTAAACAAAATATCGTCAATCAAAGAATCTTTAAAAACTTTTTTTACTGTAAAATAATCCAGCAACTAAATTAGGCAAATCCATAAACAGCACAAAAACTTCCATTAATGTGACTTTGTGCACAAATTCAAACCATTACCAAATTTTACTACTTATTTTGGAAACATTACGGATGAAATTTTATAGCGCCATTTTATGGTGGCCAAAAAGTCTCTTAGCATATGGCGACAATATCTCTTTAACAAAAATAAGTAACATACCGTTTTACAAAGTAAGGAGGGGGAGCATTATCCAAGGTATCCCAAAACGATTCCCGCAAATTCGGTAATATTTTAAATCGAACCAAGAACCCACAATAATTGAAATTTTCCAAAATAACTAAAGCAAGTTTAAGAGGATCACGGGCGCGCGGCTACATTTTTTTAAACAGTTCGTTCTTCAATAGACATACAGAGAAGGTAAGACTCAATGTAAAAAAAATAATAATAAATAAGCATTAACTGGTAAATCTTTTTAAACACGTGAAGTTTAATTTCATATTTTGGAAATTCTTCAAATTTGTATACGCTTTAATTTTGTGTTTTCGTTTCTAAATGAATACTATTTTGCTATTTTTACTCACTGCTACTTTTGTTTTATGAGTAAGGAAGAAGCTAGATTTTAAGTCACGTCAAAAAGGTGTTTTAAGTTCTTTCACTTAAAACAGAAAACAAATGCAAGTAACGATTGTTTCTGATAATTATTGCTAACCCAGGCAACGCCGGGTATTTTTGCTAGTATTAGATAAACATGAGAATAAAATTTGAAAATAAAATATTGAAAATTTAATGAAATATGTATGAAATATGTGTACAGCAATGACATTTTCACTGCGCATGCGCAAAAGATAGCAATTTATAACACTTATAATACAAAGCTCAGATATATTCTACAACTCATAAAAAAATTCCACCCAGTATCTTTAAAATTTAAAAAGTTATCAGTGGTCTAATGAGACGAATTTAAATAATTCTTGGAAAATAAAATCTAAAAATTGTGTACGTAGTTTTTACAAAAACAATGGACCCAAAAGTATAAAGTATCTGCTCACATAGCTCAAAACTATCTCCAGGAATGAAAATCAACATGCAGTGGGTTTGCAAAATGTTTAGTAAGAAAATGCCTTTTGCTTTCAATCATGTATTCGTGAAAGCAACAATGAACATTTTTCATGAATTTTTCTTCAAATTTCGAAGATAAGTGTTTCATATGGATATTATTAACAGTTTTCATCCAATGCAATGCACATATCTACAGCAAATGTATCTGGGCCATTCCACCGTCACGTGCGGGACAAAAATACGCTCAAATTTTATTAACATTTCGTTATATCTCTTAATATTGTAATGACACAGGGGTAAACAATTTTTTTAATCTTTATATTTGATACAAAGATACTCCTGACGCAATTATATTTTTAATAAACAATTTTGTCATTTAAAACAAAATTTATTTACATGCGTCACGTGCGGGACATCCAAAGTCAACCTCTGGTAACTTGCTTATGAATAAGCTAATATTTTTGCTCTATTAATACAGCAATGACTAAACAAATTGTAGAATTTGAAAGCTATGGTTACAACGTAAAGGAAACATATCTCGTTAGTATAGAAATAATTATTTAAACCATTGAAAAAAATATGTATATGCCCATTCCATTGAAAATAGTCATTTTGTCCCGCACGTAACGGTTCCTATATTTTATTTAAAAAAAAATAATTTTTGAAGAAGATTTTGCTTAAGAAGTCACACATGTGTTTGTGATTTCCTAAGCAACAAGATTTTGTTCATCATCCTTTTAAATTATTATTTTTTATGATATATATGAAGCGTTACGTGCGGGACAAAATTACAGTTTTCCGTGAAATGGCTCATCTACAAAGCATTAAAAGAAAAAAAAAATCGATTCTGCCTAGTGCACGTACTAAGTCGGCACGAGTTGCCGTTGTTCAAATTGTATGAAACTTTTTTTACAATTTTTTGACCTAAAAGGAAAAAATATAAGAGGATGTGTGACTTGAAATATCGACAATCAGGGTTATTGGCACCCTAGCATCTGTATTTGATACAGATGCAACTTTTTCAGAATTTTTTACAAAGTATTTCCCATTCACAAATGACACTGTGTTGTATTTAGGTAAAATGTGTGATTAAGTATCACTTGGTAACCGTAACTCAAATTTGATTAAAAGTGCAAATACGGCTTTTGTGCTTAGCACGGCAGAACAGCAGTCGGCAATTAGCGAACCGCGGTCCAGGTCCGGAGTGTGGAAGGCCAAAAACTTGACCGCCAAAAATGTTTTGAAGTGTTAAGTACACAAACTATTTTTACATGTTATTATGTAGGCCAACAATATTTTCCGGTGCAAACTGACTTAAGTTTTTCTTGATTAATACGCAAAATTTGTTTCTGGACCTTTACAAAAATTCCCAAAGTATTCGAACTCTAACTTACTTGACATCCCTTGATCCAGAGTCAGGTTTTTACCACAGTAAATTCACGATTATCCGCGGCCTTTCACACTTAAAAAAAAAAAAGAACTTATTTTATGGCAACGATTAACTGAGTGTAGATAAATGCACCAATTTTAACTTAACAAGTGCAAAATCTATTTTTATACATTCTTGTTTATTTCTTGCTCTTCCCTTCCAATGACATTAAACCTTGCACGTCACCGAAACCTGATTAATTGAAACCTAATTTTTAAATCTACCCTGCTTACTATTTTTTAGATCTGCTCCACTTACTGCCTTTCAGATCAACACTACTTACGCGCGTAATCGAGTGACCGGACCAGTCAGTTCGAAAAAATTCCTCTACCCTTCCCAACACGTTTTAAGTTAACTTGCTCGATCTGTTTCAGGGAAATATAATATTGAGGGTGTGTGTCTATATTATCTAGCTATGATTGGACCTATGGATATTCATAAACAGAAATTTCTTAAAATGTCCATTGTCAGTTAAATATTTATCGGCATTACAGTCAGAGTAAAAATTTCTTGCCTGAGAAAAAAATATAAAACTCAATTTATACATATTTGGCGTGTTTCAGCAATGGAGTCGTTAAATAGTACATCAAAACACAATACCATATAAACAGGTATGCCCCTAATTTAAATTTTTGGGAGTGCGGAAATTCCCAATATGTCTAATGGAACTCCAAACTTCGCCGAATGATATTCATTTTGCCAAATGGAACTCCGAATTTCGCCGAATCTCATTGTGCAGCAAATAAAACTGATTCAGTATCTAGAGAATAGTTACTCTATTATTCAAGAATTATATGTTAAATAATGTATTCGTTGAAATTGGCAAAACACATTTTTTTGTAAACTTTGAAAAGACGAAATTTCTGTAGAATTTCTTATTTTTTTCACCTTGTTGAAGGGAATTTTGTTTTCATTAAAAGTCTCATGCACAAGTAGTGTAATTTTCCACCACAAAAACGTTGTTACATTTACTACCTTTTATATGCATTTTTATCAAAAAAATATATTTTCTAAACTTGTAAGACGACCTTTATTAAAACGATGAAGAAAATTCTTTTAATCAAATCGCACGACATAAAATTTAGATTATGTTTTATGCATAATAACTCTTCAATAACTTTAAGAAAAACTTTTAAAGAATGAAAAATTCTGAAAAAAAAAGACAATGAAAAAAAAAAAATTCTTTTCTCCAACGCTTTTGTTCAAAAGAATTTTATGGTTCTTGATGCACTTATCTTTAATGCATATTTTAAAGACCTTTTATCTCTTGAGGCGCACAGCATGATAAGTGAGAATCAAAGATGGAAAGAAGACCTTTTCTTTACCACTTTGTCAAACCTTTAAGAATTTAAGCATATATTCA
This sequence comes from Uloborus diversus, assembly GCF_026930045.1. Taxonomy (NCBI): domain Eukaryota; kingdom Metazoa; phylum Arthropoda; class Arachnida; order Araneae; family Uloboridae; genus Uloborus; species Uloborus diversus. The sequence goes on along the minus strand of NC_072732.1, from coordinate 189,224,786 downwards.
CAAATGTATCAATCATTTCTTTGAAAAAGCCAACATTTTTGTTAACCCTGATTACTGCGCACTTAGTAAGTTATTTCATTTTACGTTTTCAAATCTCTTAAACCACTCCTCACAGATTTGTGTCTGCAATGATTAACCATTGTTACTGTGACTTGTGTCAATCATATTAAAGCAAGTCACAACCATCTCATGCAACTCATTCAAAGTAAGGATAGTCTCTTGAAGACTGAGGTCCAGCTGAGAAGGAAATCACGTGGAGATCAAAGAATTCTTTTCCTAACCCGAGTCAAAATTTGGAGGGCAAATCGTTTGCTAGTTTATGACTGAGTTGAAGGGCAAGGTGTTTATGTGGACATAAAAAATGTACTTATCTGTTGGACTGTTACATAATTATTATAAAATTCCAATTGCATCGAAATTAAACACGCAGCAATTTCGGAAATTTTGTTGAAGGGCAGTACTTTGCACTGTTAAACGCGGCACTACAGCTGTCAAAGCATATTTTTCCCGGTAACGAGAGAAAAGATGGCTAAGGACATCTGCACTTTAATTTTTGCGTTTCAGAAACTTTAAAGGGATAGTACCAGGAATTCCCTTGAGAATGATAATAGAAAAACACATTAAGAAGCAATGGTACTTCGAATACTTGTTGTCTTCCTTTCATTGTGCTTCCTGAATTGTGATATATGAGTAACAAACGTCTGTTCAATTTCGGTCATCCAGGCCGTTACGGAGCATTACTGATTTGAAAGGAAGATCTTATATTACATCAAGCAAATCACAGATTTCCCCCAAAGATTCGGCAAATAATTATCTTCCAGTGGATCGCGGGACACTTTGTTATCGAAGGTAATGAAGAGGCAGATTTACCACCAAAACACTGAACCAGTACTCAATATTATATTTCCCTGAAACAGATCGAGCAAGTTTCAACTAAAGACGTGTTGCGAAGGGTAGAGGAATTTTTTCGAACTGATTGGTTCGGTCACTCGATTACGCGCGTAAGTAGTGTTGATCTAAATGTCAGTAAGTGGAGCAGATCTAAAAAATTGAAAGCAGGGTATATTTAAAAATTAGGTTTCAACTAATCAATTTTCGGTAACGTGGAAGGTTTAATATCATTGGAGCGGAAGAGCAAGAAATAAATAGGAATGTATAAAAATAGATTTTGCACTTGTTGAGTTAAAATTGGTGCATTTATCTACACTCAGTTAATCGTCGCCATAAAATAAGTTCTTTTTTTTTTTGAAAGTGTGAAAGGCCGCGGATAATCGTGAATTTACTGTGATAAAAACCTGACTCTGGGTCAAGGGATGACAAGTAAGTTGGAGTTCGAATACTTTGGGAATTTTTGTCCAGGTCCAGAAACAAATTTGCACATTAACCATGAAAAACTTGAGTCAGTTTGCGCCGGAAAATATTGTTGGCCTACGAATCGAACACAGTGGTCTTTTGTGAATGTGAAATACTAAGTAAAAAATTCTGATCAAAAAATTGTTAAAAAAAAGTTTAATACAATTTGAACAACGGCAACTCGTGCCGACTTGCGCCTGAAAGTGTGTGCACTAGGCAGAATCAATTTTTTTTTCTTTTCATGCTTTGTAGATGAGCCATTCCAGGGAAAGCGGCAATTTTGTCCCGCACGTGACGCTTCATATATTTCATAAAAAATAATAACTTAAAAGGATGATGAACAAAATTTTGCTGCTTAGGAAATCACAAACGCATGTGTGACTTCCTAAGCAAAATCTTTCTTCAAAAATTTTTTACTTTTTATGAAATATAGGAACCGTTACGTGCGGGACAAAATGACTATTTTCAATGGAATGGGCATATACATATTTTTTTCAATGGTTTAAATAATTATTTCTATACTAACGAGATATGTTTCCTTTACGTTGTAACCATAGCTTTTAAATTCTACAATTTGTTTCGTCATTGCTGTATTAATAGAGCAAAAATATTAGCTTATTCATAAGCAAGTTACCAGAGGTTGACTTTGGATGTCTCGCACGTGACGCATGTAAATAAATTTTGTTTTAAATGACAAAATTGTTTATTAAAAATATAATTGTGTCAGGAGTATCTTTGTATCAAACATAAAGATTAAAAAAAAAATTGCTTACCCCATGTGTCATTAAAATATTAAGAGATATAACGAAATGTTAATAAAATTTGAGCGTATTTTTGTCCCGCACGTGACGGTGGAATGGCCCAGATACATTTGCTGTAGATATGTGCATTGCATTGGATGAAAACTGTTAATAATATCCATATGAAACACTTATCTTCGAAATTTGAAGAAAAATTCATGAAAAATGTTCATTGTTGCTTTCACGAATACATGATTGAAAGCAAAAGGCATTTTCTTACTAAACATTTTGCAAACCCACTGCATGTTGATTTTCATTCCTGGAGATAGTTTTGAGCTATGTGAGCAGATACTTTATACTTTTATCTTACTATGGGTCCATTGTTTTTGTAAAAACTACGTACACAATTTTTAGATTTTTTTTCCTACTCAGAAAGCAATGATGTGACTTCGAGTCCGAATGAAATGAAACATTTTTCCCTCATTCGATAAAATACTCTAGATTTCTACCTGTTCCTTTCCTAACTCTTGTTTGCTTAAAGCCAAGTCCTGCCCTGGGAATACCGAACATTTAAAAGCCCTAAGGGACGAAACAGGTCAAGGGCATGAAGTGTATTTTGATTACGGGTTTTCTAGAGATTTTTGATCGCCGGGGGGACTTTGCTGTTGTTTTCACAACCGTTTTCTCAAGTTTCTTTTGTACTTTTTATATCGTAATTGCTAAACCCTTGCGTGGCCCCCTGATGGAATTCAGCTGTATTAACTCGATTTGCTTCCTTGAATGGAGTTATGACAAGAAAATTTTAAGGTTTGCCGGAACTTGCCAATGTTTCCTCCTTTACTTGTCCCAAACGTCCTTTTTTTTTAACCTGATATGGGTACACGTTTTTCGTTATCTAGTGAGATAAAAAATATTCTTAGAAAGTATCATTATTGTTAACCTTTATGAACTTTGTAGTTCGGCAGAAGGATAATACGGATGTGGTGGGGGTTTTAATTGCCAATTAAGAGAAATAAATTATCATCAGAGTATTCAATTTTACAGATATATTAAAATGAAGCTCTGTTGAATCATCTACATTAGTTGTATCAAAACTCTTAGCCAAATTGCAGTTCTAGAGCTTCAATACGTCACCTTGCGGTGATTTAAGATGTTACCCGAAGAGATAAAGCGTTTAAATTTTGCACCGACATGGCAGATGTGTGATTTGACAAGTCATATTTCCCGACGGTGGTTTGGTCAAGGTTTTACCTTTTTCTGCCGCCATTAGCCATAGACTTCAGTACTCTATCAGGTCGATATCCACCAGTGCACTCATTATTTAGATTATTTAGAGTATAACGCGTTATGCATTTCATTTCTTATCAATCTTAGTAATCTGGAAATTTTGTATTTAGATAACTCTGCTTTTTAAGTTCATCTATATTGATGTTTTTCCTGAAAAAACCTAATTTTACCCCCTCTCTCTCTTTTTATTTCCTTTCACATAGTAAAGGAAGTTTTGTATTCGCGAAGTTATGTATCGTATTTGTATTTAAATTTTTCACTCAAAAATCAGTTTTAATTTTCGTTTTGCTCACCCCCAAATGAATGTTGAGTTTTTTTTCCAACCCGACCACACATGCATATCGTCGCCTCAGAGCAACAGTAAGATATATTAGTGTTATTTCTGGGATTAGATGTCTTACTGCTGCTCTGAAAGGCGACGATATATATTTTTTTACCCAAGAACGTATAGACTCCCGAAATATCCATTTTGACGATCCCCGATTTAATTACAACGAGTTTTCAAAAGACGTCCGTATATATGTATGTATGTATGTGCGTATGTATGTATGTGCGTATGTATCTCGTATAACTCAAAGGTGTGCCGTAGAAAGTTGAAATTCGGTACGTAGACTCCTATTGTTGTTTAGTTGTGCACCTCGCGTTTTGGTTGCAAAAGGGGTGTTTTACTCCTTTTAGGGGAAAAATCATTGTTTATTTCAATGCAAACTCAAGTGGTGCTAAAATTTGATTGACACTTTACGATATATCGCCAAGCTTTTGGTCGCCAAGTTTGGCGGTTTTTTTTTTCTTTTTTGAGCAATCACGATTGCTTATTGCTTTTATTTGACTGTTTTTGGCGTGCTATCATTTTATTCTCCCACCGCCACTCTCTGCATCATCACCATCGACCGGCTCCTCACGATGCTGCTCCTATAGCGAAAGAAGCCGTCTTCAGGTTGCATCCATGTCCTACACACACGCGCATACATACACAACTACACACACACGCACACATACACAAACACATACACCTACGCACACAAACACACACACCTACACACACAAACACATACACCTACACACACAAACACATACACCTACACACACATACACAAACGCATACACACATACAAACACATATACACACGCATACATACAGACACCTACACACACATACACATACCCCCCACACACACATTCATACACACAACTACCCACACACTTATGCCAGCTCACAGACACAAACACACATGCCTACACACACATACACATACCCCCACACACAAACACACACGCCTACATACACACACTCGTGATTGCGAAAAACATAATTTGAATTCAAGATGTCAAAATTCAAATTAATTTTTCTTTTTTTCCCTTTTTTTTTTCCTTTTTTTCTGGTTTTAATTTGGCCATCATTGGCGATATTAAGAGAGGAACCATTGATTCATATTAAAACTGCATATATTGGGAAATTTAATCTGTGTAATACTTTTTTTTTGCTTCGGTTCGCAGCAAACTAGGGGTGAAAATATTGAAAGTGTTATCTTGCTTACTCTAAGGCAATATTATCATTAAATTGGCGTAAAAGGAAGTCATGTGATGCACACATCAGCTCGTTAAAAATAAAATCTGCTGAAGTTAAGTCTTGAATGAACGCAAACAATTTGTAATAAGGACAATGAAAATTTGTTTTCTTAACAAATAATAAATCAGCCAGTTGACTTATTATCGTCGTCGTGGCTCGTGACAATCTAAAATATCAGACCAACAATATTTTTGAATGAATGAGAATAAAAAGGAATACTTGGTTGCTCAATAAATCAGTCACATATTATGTGCTGGCGAATTTGAGGGGAAACGTTTGAGTAAGAAAAATTCTAACGCACGAGTTTTCTGGTTTCCAGGCATCCCAGTTGAGCTTGTGAAAAAAAAGTCCGGGACGTCGGAAAAAATTGAACAAAATTGAACGAAATGGGCGAAATGAAAAATCAACTGATTATCCACACAAATTTATTGTTATGGAGTAATAAAATTAATATATAATTCAAAACATTATGTATTATGAATTAATCACTTAATTAAAATAGAATGATTGTTAACTTCAGAATTTAATAAATCCAGAAAAAAATTTAACTACACATTGGTGCAACTAATTTTAGATCATAATTTATTTAAAAGTAATAAAATTTAACTATGTGAATAAGCTATTGGGCGTGCTTGGGAAGTTACATACAAAACAAAGATTTATAGACTAAACACAGTTTACTGTTATATTTTTCGATTTTTTATTTATGTCACCCCATAGTAAAATATTAATGTACTCTGTATGTTTTTATGGATATATTAATGTCATACAAATTACTACTTTAGTAGGGTTGTGGGTACTTAGAACAGTGTATCGAAAGACACCATAATGAGCAAAGGGGTAGATCGCTTCAAAATGGCCATTAATCTTCATTGGGGACTAATAAATTGACATGGAATAGCCTAGCTGGGTTCAGAGCCTGTTGCTGATCATCACATTTGTGTTTGTATTACAAGATGTCAACATTTCCTTTATTAATATCGAGTAGTTTTTTTTACTTTTAAATATGATTTTTAATTTTTTAGGAGGCTCCAACCTTTAAAAACTTTTTATTTCTACTTTTTAATTTTATAAATGCATCTTTTTAGGAAGAATCTATGTAATTATTTATTATTTTCAAACTTCAAATTTTTAACTAAAACCTTTCAATTTACACCGAAAAAGTGAACAAAATGGACGAAATAGACAAAATGACATTTTGTCCATGACGGTTTTTTCCAGGTTTTTTCCTGCGGTTTTTTCCGGGGTGGACAAAATATTATAACCGAGGGCTTCAGTCTATAAATATCCGTCACTGAGGCGAATCTGTCTTCAAGCATGTCCTTGATGGTCAGAAACTCTCACGAGAACTCAGGAAATTCAGATTGTAGCTAAAATGAACATGTATCAAGTTCAGGTCTGATTTCGTGATCTTGTTTCCTTCACCGGCATCACAGATGTCATAAAACTATTGACCGTGGAAGCAAAGATTGTTGAAACTCATGCTCCATAAAAAAGATTTTAATGCTAAGATAAATGCAATGAAACATTAATTTTTTTATAAAGTCTCTTTTTGGTTCTTCCTATAAAGAGTGATTAGTTATTAAAGAAAGCTGAAAAGAAGGCACAAAACCGTGCTAGAGAAGACAGTTGTATAAAAAAATTCAAAAATGTGTGGCCGTTTTACAGTCGGTTTTTTAAAACCAATATTCTCAGATTTTGATAAACTTGTTGTGATTATTACATCTATGCTGGGAATAAACCATATGCTTTTTTTTTCTTTCCTGTGTCGCTGGGTGTGGTTTTTACAGCCATCAAACTTTTGAAAAATTTTCATTTTCTGTCATTCACTAAGCCTAATCTGTATGCATATGTGTATATATCTTTAATAAATAGAAATCATTCGATCTCACCGGAATTTCACATATTTGTTAATAAATGCATAAAACTATAAAAAAAATTTGAAAGTTATATTGTTTAATGTTATTTTGATAAAACATATATGAAGGACAAAGTTTTTTTTTTTTTTTTTTTTGAAAAACTATGACTTGACAAAAGTGGATTTTTCAGTAAGAAGCACAACTGTGCTGTTTAATAATGTAGAATTTAAATTAAAGCTAAAGTTATGTTTTACCATTGCGAAGAAGAAAATTCATGCTTTTTTTTGGTTGATAATGCAGTATCTACCTTTTTTAAACGTAATTTTTGAAAAATGTTACCAAAAGATTGTGCATTTAATTGTACATCAAATAAACTACATTAGGTCTAAAGCGTATTTTAAACATTCTTGTACAACTGCTAAATACTTACATTTATTTTTACCGAAACATAATTTTTGGAGAATATGCAAAGGAAGAGACACTTTGAATGAATATAACTTGTGTAACACATCTGTGTTTTGCAACTGATCTATGAAAGGTACATCTTTTGGTTTGTTATTGTCCAAAAAAAGTAATTTGTTGCAGTCATTGAGGTTTATTGAGGAGAGTTTCCAGGAAAAGCAAATTCCAAGAGATGCACTTCTCTCTGCTTCAAGTCGTGAAATATTAAACGTACTAACATTAAGCATCTTTAACTTCCATTTCTAAGACACTCTTTGTCAGAGGTAGGTGGACCGGGGCACGTTTACGCGGCTTTTTTTCAATGAATTTTCTCATTTTTATGTTTTAACTTAGGAAATTTTAGACATTGCGGTTTTACGAAGCAGTTAATGGAGTCAAAATTGGTATACTCAGTTATTGCTCAGCTTGTGTTTTTAACCTTCAAAAAACAATTTTTGAGTCCAAGTCGGTTGCGTAAACTTGCTCCGGACACGGGGCACGTTTACGCGTATTTATTTTGACACCTAACGTGGTTCTGTCAGTGTTTTGAAAATTATGTCTTACCATCGCTAAAATAAAGCAAATTTATTGCAGACTGAATAGTGTACAAACTTGAAGCTGGAGGGGCATGAAGACAGACTATATGATTGTAAGCTATAAGATTCGAATGTGTAACTCAATTAAAAAATAAATGGTAATTTTCAAAACTAAATAGCCGGATAATACTAAAAATGTTTGAGACAGTTTGGAGTGAAAAAAGTGTCAGAGGCACGTTTCAGAAAGACACAGTAAGAACGTGCGTAAATGTGCCCCGATGAAAAGGTGTAAACGTGCCCCGTCGCCAAGTTTGGATTTATTTTTGACATGCAAAAAAAATTAATAAAATTTCAGTTCATACAAATACAATTCTCAAAAAAGGATATAATTCTTCTAATTTTTTTTCTCAACAAAGTATTATATTTATTTACAATAATCTTCAAAACATTCAACACAAAATTTACTCATCTTGGTAGAAAACAGATCATTCTTTCTGCATAATGGAACGAAGCCCGACTAATGCTCAAAAATTTGTGAGAATATTTGCTAGGGAGTAGCTTCAATCTGTTATGACTGTTGGCTCTCCAGTTATTAGTTTTGAAAAAATTGCACTGCGTAAACGTGCCCCGTCTACCCTACTGTTAGGGTTTTCAAGGTGTAAAAGTGCTTTTTGACTTTTTTTTTAATTGTGTGAAATATTATTTTCAAAGAAAAATATACATAAAAGCAATAAACACCATAAAATTCAATTTAAGAAAAAAAACTATTTTTTTAACGAAATGGGTTGAGAGACGATGCTATTTTGTATTTAAATATTTAAAATACTTGAAATTTTATAAGATTGAAGGCAAGAAAACGCTCAAATCTAACATTTCAAAAATTCCAATAGCTTTCTTTTTTCCTTTTTTATTTCATTTTCGAAAAGGCTAAATACTGTCTTAAATACAAAGCGTGACATACACTTGTAGAAGCATTGAAATTATTTCTGCTCTATCAAATTATCACCAAACAGGCAGTTGCTTCGTTCAAATGTGGAAACAACTTTCACCCGTCATACCATGACGGGCGTGACTTTCCAGTTGATAATAACAATAACCATGTTTTCAGAAGAGCAGGCCAAAATTCTTTTTCACATCAAGGACTATAAAATAATAGTTATGAGTTATAATGCTTTTATCATTGTCAAAAAATATGAATACAAGAAGTATTACTTCGAAAGAGAGAGCGTTCCTCAGTATACGCATCTATTTTTTGAGTTATTAGAAATACACCAAATATTTAACTGGGGTGAAGTTACGTAATGTGCACAACAAATGTTTTATTCATTTAATGGATGTGTCACATTTTACATTTGATCATATTGACGCTTTTAAAGTAGCATCTTCTCATTTAAATAACCTATTGTAACTGAAAAAAAAATAGAATATTCAACTAGCTACGTCGCCCGGCTTTGCACGGTCCACCTGACGCGGGTTCAACAATCAGGCTTAAACCAAAAAAATGATAAAAATAATTTGAACTTTGACATCTTGAATTCAAATTATATTTTTCGCAATGACGAGTATGTGTGTGTATGTTGGCGTATTTGTGTGTGTGGGGGATATGTTTGTTTGTGTGGGGGGGGGGTATGGGTTACTGTGTGTGTATCTGTAGGCATGTGTGTTCGTGTGTGTGTGGGTAGTTGTCTGCATGTGTGTTTGTGGGGGAGGAGGGGTATGTGTATGTGTGGGTAGTTGTGTGTATGAGTAGGTGTCTGTGTATGCGTGTGTGTGTGTGTGTGTGTGTGTGTGTGTGTGTGTGTGTGTGTGTGTATGTATGTATGCATGCATGCATGCATGCGTGTAGGATATGGAGACGGTTTTCGCTAGAGAAGCAGCATCGTGAGGCGGTCGGCCGACGGTGGTGCTGCAGAGGGAGGCGGGGGGGATAAAATCATAGGACATCAAAACTGCCAAGTGAGAACAATAAGCAATCGTGATTGCTCAAAAAAAATCAGTAAAATTTTGCGGCAGATTTGGAAAAATAACCGAAAATTAAGCATTTTAAATCCCCGATTACAGGAGAAACTATTAAAACAAAATCCAGAATTTTATTTGCCCATATATGAGACAAAAAGTGGCAACAGATCTTTCGTCTCCATGATTTTTTTCACGCTATAAATTTTAATAAAAACATTGTTGCGGAAAGTTGAGATGAAGAACTGAATAATAATTTGAATGGAGGAAAGCCTTCGAAAAATAGGGATTTTATGCCGAAATCCAAGCATCATAATTAATAGTTTTTAATTAATATCTCCGCTAATTATTATCGGAGAATTATGTTAAATAGCCAAACATAAAGACGGGAAGAATATGAATCCATCGATACCTGGTTCGATGGTCAGTTCACTGTCGTTCGGGAGAAGAAATTTGGACATAGATGACTACATAGATACATAGGTACATACATAGATACATAAGCTCAGTTTTTAATTATATAAGATGAAATCGAATTTTTCAGATCATATAGATTTCACGAGAAATGTGTTGGTAAAGCCCTCCCCAAAACAAAAGTCTGGTTACGATCCTGCCTTTCACGGAAGGAAATATAGTTTAGATTTCTCAAACTAATGCACTTACTTAAATTTCAAAAAATGCTGATTCAATCACGAAGCAAAGTTTAAAGGACGCAAATATGACTTTCTTAGTTACTTTAGTCTACTGGTTCACTTGGGTACCCTGCCATTTTTCTCTTCGCGATGTTGTCTGCAGCTGTCATAATCCGACAATGTTATTCAATAAACATAGAGCATTCAGCCTTATATTATTATTTTCATTTTTCTGTAAATGTAAATGAAACTTAAGTATTAAAAAAATAATAATAAATAAAACGCAAACGATTGTTTTATCTGCAAAAGTGACAGAGAATTTAAGAGCAGTATTAAGCATTTTTCATTTGTGATTAAAAATCCTGATGTACCATACAAAATACTATAGTGTGTTATCAACACTTACTTTTGTAATATTTAACTTGTTTCACATTTGTTTGTGCGTTTAAACCCTATTGACAATAAAAAGTTTTGAAGGATATTACTTGTTAAATCTTTTGAACCACAAGCCTACTAATAACAATTACATTAACATGGGTGCCTTGTGTTATTTAATAAACATTCACCATTCAGTCTTCTTTTTTTATAATTATTTTCTTTTTACTGTAAATGTAAATAAAACTTTAACATGTAAATGTAAGTAAAGCTTAAAATAGCTTTTATGTGCATGAGTAATTGTGTACTTAATAACAGTGTTTAGTGTTTTTTTTTTTTTTTTTTAATTTAAAGGTATGTTGTACCTCATAAAATAACTAATGTATGTTAGCAAGGCTTTGAAGCAGAAAAGTTTTTTTATTTATTTTTAACTTTTATGTTTTGAGACATTTAAAAAAACTAATTATCTATTGTAATGCTTTTATTGCTTTTATAATTTTTTTAATATATGCACAACTTTCACATTCTTATCATTGAAATAAGATTGGTATGAAACCATGTTGGGATCAGCATTTGTGTGTAACTGGAGAAAGCTCTGTTTGTCAGGTGATATACGGCTTGTGTGCCATGCAGTTGCGGTTTGTCTATTCATCAAAGAATGTGTAGCATGAATATATTATAATACTAATACTATTAAAAAAATAATGAGCGACTACTTTCCTTGTTTGACAACTATTTTCAGACTATTTTTTAGTTAAGAGGCTACATATACAACTATTTTTAAGACCCTAACTCAGTGTCAACCCTGTATTAGTTTGAGAGTATGGATAACAATTTGTGGGTAACACTCAAGTTCCAAGCTATCAACCAAAGTAACTACTAGTGACACATTTTGCCTGAGAAATGCCTCTGCTTTATTAATCCTGTCAAATGCCTGAGAACGGAAAGACCACATTAGTTTACTTGCACTCATATCGGGCATAAATTTGCTGTTTTGAACTAGTTCTTAAGAGAGATGTGGTATTGAAAGGCATTTTGAATTCCAAAACATATTTCTCAATATAAATTATAACTTGAAAAGTCAAACGCAAACAAATTATTTCCGTCGCTTTAATATTTTGAAATGCAGTGATTGTAGGATAGAGAACCGTTTATAAATGCCCCGAGTGAAACTGTTTTCAATTAGAACACATTTTGGGAGCGCAGCGTGGAAAAGAAATTCGGAGTGACACGCAAGCGAAGATTAGTCACGACATTTTTCGTTTGGCTTGGCACTTTTACAGAAAAATGGTTCTAGAAATTTCTCAATTTCGAGGAAATGGGAATTACCAACCGGAGGAATACGAATATTGATGAAAGGAAATGTGTATGTAGGCATAATATCAGTCTTACTTCAGAAAGGATTCAGTTAGGTCATAAAAAATATTCGACTTATTTGGTGCACTGTTTTAACAGAAGTAATAAGAAAATTTATTACCAAAAAATTTATAAGAACGCGAAAGGGTTTTTTAACTTTCGAACTAACGATTTTTAAATGTTGCCACAACTGATTTAGAGAAATTATGCTGATTAAAATAAAATAAAAACACGGAAGTAAAACAATCTGCTGTAATTTAAAGGATAATTTTAAGAATTTCACATTCATAAGATGAACATACTATATAAATTTTAAAATGTGCAATAGAACGACGCCATTTTCTTTTCTTCTTTTTTTCTCACTTTTGTTTTTTTAATAATGCAATCGAAAGAGGGATAAATGTCTAGAATTATATGATATGTAGTCTAGTATTTTTCCCCACATCACACCACCTATTAGCGAAGCGCCTAAGGTAGGTTACCCTTAGAGCCGAAATCAAAATGGAGGGAGCAAGTCCAATCATTGGCTTAGTAATAGCTGACATAAAGATCCTAAGTCACGTTACTCAACATCGACGAATGATTGGCACGTGTTCCGTGAAACAGGCGAAAGAAATCTGATTTCTACTGATGCTTTGCTTTAAAATCAATCACGTGAGTTGGGGTCTTGGTTTCATGAATGAAAGTCCTCACTCCCCAGGGACGGATACAGGACTTCATTTCAGGGGGGGGAGGGGTCATGCTCAAGAACGTAGTCTTACGTACAAAAATTTTCTTCTACGAGCAACCCCCTCCCCCTCGTAAAAACTTTTCAAATATACAAACAGAAATCACTGAAATCATAAAAGCTCTTCAAATATGCTTCCAAAATTATCATCGAAATCATCAATAAAAATCATCTAAAAAGTTTTCTTTAAAAATAATTTTTCAGTTTTAGAATGTAAACGGAAAATTTCCGGAAACGACAGCTCAAAGTTTTCGGATCACAAAACCCGTGATTGATTCAATATTTGCATAATACTCGACACATACCCATCATAGATTATAACTTAGCATGATGCTCGACACATCCATCTTCTATGCAGAAAAATAACATCACTTTAAATAATAGTAAAACATCACTTAAAATAATAGTAAAAAATGCGACGAAAATCTAATTAAAAATTAAATGTTTCATAAATATGATGCGGACTTGATTAATTACTCACCGACATATTAATCTCTGAAGTAGAAAATTGGAGATTGACGAAGACGTCGCAGTCTCAGAGTCTGATACAGGAACTTTAGATATGTTTCCATCGGGGTTTTGGGTTCATCAGCTTTTTCAACACTCCAAAAAAAGAGACTACACTGCTTTGTCAATAAATAATTTATTTGGTGCAAAAGTTTTTACAGAACTTGAATGGCTGGAGATTTTTTTTTCTTTACTGTTTTCGCTAAGTTGACTGCAACTTCTATCCCATTTAGTTCTTGGTAAATTGTTCCGAAGTCAGTTCCGGACTTGCAGGTAAATACATGTTGTTGGCATACCCCGTTTGGCATTCCCCGGTTGTTGGAGGTAACTTTGACGGATCAAAATTTGATTGCAAGGTTTACTTTTTGGGTATTCTCAACGAGCTTCATGCAAGTCCATATCTGCTCATTCCGAAAAGTCCAAGAGTAAAATATTTCCTTCAATTAGCAGTTGGCCTTGTGAAATATTTTCTAACAAAAATGTTGATGCTTACCGTTAAGTTTCCGTTCAGGATTTTATCCTTTCAATGACTCTTATCTTTCCCAAACCATAAAAGCATGATGTTGTGTCACATCCAGTGATTGCAAGAGCAGTCAAGAGACTTCTAACTTCCCTATGTTACTGGATTAAACTGCCAATGTTGAAGCAGACTTGGCTCCTTGCCATCTATAATCTTGTAAAAAATACATTTCTTTCTTTTCTGGAGTAAGAAAGTGTCACAAATAAAGACAACGAGAAGACTTTCGACTCAGAGACAACTTTCAAGCATTTTTTAAACTTCTGAACAGTAAATTTTACTATATGTACACAAACATTATCTTCTGCTGTCAATTCTGGTATTCTTCTTTTGCCTATTGTTTGCAGCAGTCTTTTTTTTTTCTTTTTGTTTCTCGTATTTTCTAAAAAAAAAAAATCCTTTCGTGTCGTGCGTACTGTGATGTCCTCAAAATGCAAAGTACTTGAAGTTTTCTTAGATGCTCTTCGTTTTTAGTAGTTAAATGATTTGGATATCCTTCAAAGATTACAGTAACCTTTTTATCCATAATTAGAAACAATATAGTTGCAATAGTTATTCACAACTGCTCTATAAGTGGTGCTATGTGGCTATCTTACATAATAGATTAAAGCTCCTACGTTAACCACAAAAGCTAAAAAATATAATGTGGAACGTTGAAATAAATTATAATCAATGCAAGTGAATTTCACAATTTTATCGATAAGCTTGCAAAAATATCTTTTTGACAGTGTCAGCAACACTCTTAATTATCAATAAAAAAAGTATATGGAAACTTGGCCAGTTCTAATATTCCTCTTATGAATCTTAAGTTTTCAACAAGCGAAGTTCCTAACGAAAATTAGTCACATTTAAGTACACATTGCACTGCAATGTAAAAACTTTGAGTAGTTCCAATGTTTGGATCTACCCAAAAGGTATAACCAGAGATTTCTTCTAACCAAAAGATTAAAACATGTGTTACTACTTTTCTTCAACTGTCTTGAGATATTATCGAAAAATTTAGGTCTTATTTTCTAAAACCAATATAAAATACACATTTGAAATAAAAACTATTTCATAATTTGACAATTAATTTAACTAACTTGAGGGGGAGAGGCTGGTTGGAGGGCCAAAAGTGGAGGAGGACTTTTGAGATAATACTCCTCTTTGGTACAAACTACGGACAAAAATACAGCCTGCCCCTAATTTCTACCAACAGAAACATTTTATTGACTGGGGTAAGAAGAAGGTTTCTAGTGCTTCAGCAAGTTAGTGCTTACCGTCCTCTCGTGCGTTCTATGCGTAAAGTTGACTGTATAATTCTATACATGTGAGAGTGTTGTGAAGGTTTATAACAACACCCTAATTTTGTATAAGAATTTGACTCCATTATTTTATAAAAATCGACAAAACTTTATTTACATCACATATACTTCAAGAAGTCGTCATCTTTATTTTTTTCAAGACCAAATTCGTGGAACACGATCTCGTGCGTCTTTTTCACTTTTTTTAATTACGTGTTGCCATTCGGCAGTTTGTGTTAAATAGAAATAAAATAATTAAATTTAAGAATTAAAAGACATTAAAAATATGGATGAAAATATAATACTAGAGAATTATCGTTACGTGGTAATAATTTTGACTGAGAAGGGCACTTCAGTACCCCCTTCCCAGTAATGATGATAATAAATGCGTTGCCGAAAGTCACGCATTAACCACGAATGACATGTCCATGATTCTTTGGGAAGTGAACTGTTCGTCCATATTTTGTCCTATATGAAGTTTCTTCATCTTTTTTACGCATTTCTTCTTCTGGTTGGTTAACATTGTCCTTGTCAGCAGACAGAAATGCTGGTTTTAGCCTGTCTACAGACACAGTGACATTTTTGCCTTTTATCATTACTTTGAACACTTTCGCGCCGCGCTTGATGACTGCATAAGGTCCGTTGTAAGGCGGCTGAAGACTTTTCCGCACCTCATCATTTCTGATAAAAACATGGGTGCAAGTTTTTAAGTCTTGTGATACGAAAGGCTTAATATTAGAATGTGATTTTGTCGGTAAAGGAGCAAAATCGTGAAATATATCTCTTAGCTTCTGTATCATAGTTTCAGGGCTTTTTATAACCGAATGTTCATCGAAAAAATCTCCTGGAAGTCGAAGTGAAGTTCCATAAACAAGTTCGGCTGGTGAAACATTCAGATCCGTTTTAATTGCTGCACGGAATCCTAGGAGTATGGTGGGAAGAACTTCGGTCCATTTTTCATTTCGTCGAGCTTTTAAAGCGCATTTTAATGGTCGATGCCAGTTCTCAATAAGACCATTTGATTGAGGATGGTATGGTGAAGTTCTTATCTTTTCGGCACCAATGAATCGAGTTAATTGTCGAAATAGCTCAGACTCAAATTGACGACCTTGATCTGATGTAATTTTTTCTGGACAACCAAATCTTGAAATCCATTCAGACATCAACGTCTTAGCGACAGTTGGTGCTGTCATATCACAAATAGGATATGCTTCTGGCCATCGCGTTGCCCTATCAATTGAATCGTTTATTTCAGAAACCACCTAAGTGCGCTTTATTCAACTTTCGGAAAACTAAAAAAAACTGTTTTGCAGCTTAAGTATAGGTCTATTCTCATTCATATATTTTTTTACGAAATCAAAAACGTTCTATTGGGATAATCTATTTTTAATTTTTTTTTCATTAAAGTTTTTGAGTTATAATTTTTTGAAAAAATTGCACTTAGGTGGTTTCTGCAATAAATGAGTGTATCCAAAGTGATTTTTTAAAATTTATTATTGAAATTAAGTCAAACCATTAATTTTTATTTGTTTTGGTATTAAAGGTAAGTAACAGACACACTTAAGTATAAAAAAGAGTTTTTTTACTAGGCCTAAATCGAAAGATACAAGTAGACTACACGCTACAATATGTTTATATACAAAGATCTGGCCTTATTCACTTATTCAGCTTCTGGCAAGTCTTCTGGTAACTCCTTGTCAGTTGTTGGCCATTGGATGATAGTGTCATAGAAGGCTTCATATCCAACAGTGTATTCCATCAACTTTTTTATATCGTCTATCTTTTTTTTGTTGATTGGGACCTAAATCCAAAAATATCACTTTGCAAAACCCGATAAATTTTAAAATTTGTTATAGCCTACAAAAACGTTTAGCTAAAAGTAAAATATAAACGTTTAAAATAACCTTGGTAAAATAAAAGTAAACATACCTTCCCCAAAGGATAAGCTTTCTCTGTTTGTAGTTCCGGAGGGCTGGCAGTTTTTAGCAATGTGAAGGTAGATGTTGTTATTCCTCCAATGAATTCGCTTGCGACCACTTTTCCCGGAGTATCCTTGTTGTAGAAAAACTGCTTGTACTTGGACACTTTGAATGGCTGCTTATTTTCTTTGGGTACTTTCCTGCCTGATGTTTCGTCTGAATTTGGCATTTTCTTATATGATTTGGGCCACCACTTTTTGAAACTGAGAACATCGTCTGATTTAAGGTGATATACACTAAATCGGCCAGACTTACTAGCTTTTAACATTAGCTCTGCATATTCATCAAGCGTATAAATCCTGTCCATCTTTCTCAAAAGACGCTTTATACTTCCAAAATCTCGGTCACATGGGGAAAATGAGTGGCCTCGTACAGGGTAGTAGTGAGTTATGGTTTTAAACCGACCTGAGTCACAGAGGTTTAGTAAAAAACGCACAACTGTGTGATTCTTATTTTGGCCTGATGGTCCATCACAAAACATTGTGAGATGCTTCACATTAACTGGAATGTCATTGAAATAGTTCAGTAGCATTGAACATACTTCGTCTGGGCCTTTGTTTGCTTCGCCCTCATGATAAACATACAGTTTGGAAGAATTAGTTTTCAAATCGTGTAACGAAAACACATTTACCCAGAGCTGCCTCATATAAAAAACCTCCTGTACAGGTATGTGCGGCAAGGGTAAGTTTTGCATATAGTCGAAGGCTAGTGCGACCGTGTTGTCATCTTTGTTTTTGCATGCCTCATCCATAGCTTTGTAAAACTTTTTTGCTCGCCTTAAGTGTATCATTTTCTCAGCAGCTACATTTCTTTTAGCATTGTCACTCAAACCCTTGTCTTTCAGTTTGGCCGACAGTCTTTCGCAAGTTGAACACACATCAACTTGGGGTCTTCCAAAACAGTAAGCAAAGTTCTCTTTAAAGTATTTGTTGTAGAAACTATATTTTACTTTATTTTTTAGATCAGGGTTGTCTAAAATAAACATTGCATGCATTTTTGTGACATCAAGCCTAGCGTCAAGATATTTTTTAGGTTTTCCCCCATAATGGGTTTCCTTGACATCAAACTTCTCAATGTGCTGCTGTATTCTCACACAAACGTTACCTGGAAGAGCGTTTCCACTTCTAGATTTTCCCCTCATATCTACAGGGTTTTTGTGAAGGGCAGAACATTTATTTATTCTTTTGATTCTATTGTCAGAAATTCCAAACACTTTCAAGAAAACACCTCTACAAACTTGAGTAAGAACACCATTTATTTTCAAGTTATACTTGTATGAATGGGATTTTTTGTTTGGGAAGTCATCAGTAGTCACGTCAGGGTTTTCTTGAGCTTGCTCATTATTTACATTAGACCTGCGGTTTTTGCGTCTACGTTTCACAGGCATAACCTCTACTAAAGCTTGGAGGTACGTGTCTTGGGTGTTTTTATTTTCCAAAGAGTAAAATGTTTCCCATAGTTCTCTATTTATTTCATCCGTAAGTTTCAAATAACATTTCAAATTGCACTTACAGTTAACATCATTCAGCGGGGCTTTGCTGGGAACTTCTTTTCCTTTGTACGAGACGTACTGCAGTCCTTTGAGCCTAGCATTCCGAATAATGTTCCGTTTGTATTTTTCTTCTTGCACAACTCCACGCCTACGCTTGAGATTAGGTTCATCATCTGAACTATCCGACATGGCTTAAGAACTATATAATGTAATGATAAACAACAAAATAACACCTATATTTCACCGAAAACTCACGAAAACTAAACTAACTACTCAGTGTTAGGTAACCAATGAATCATACAAAACAGCGAGACACAACAATGCTGACGTCAACAAGGCCGCCAACCGTCACGAGTGAAATTTACCGCAGAAAGAACCTAAGCGACGGCGCTTGGGTTCTTTCTGGAATAAACGGATTATTTTCAAGGCTGCCAAATAGCATTGCTGACATGGAACATAGGTTATTTCTGCACTAAAAGATGTAATTACCTTTAAATTGTACAGTACTATCAAAAACACATTTTGTAATATTTTGTCGCTTAGGTGTTTCTGAAATAAATGATTCAATTACCGTTAAACAGTAATTCTTTCCTTCAGATTCTGGTAGTGGTCCTATTAGATCAATGTGTATATGGGCAAACCTAGATGTGTTAATATCAAATTTTCCTTCTTCAGTTTTAGTGTGCCTGAAAACCTTTGATCTTT
The DNA here is from genome assembly GCF_026930045.1 of Uloborus diversus. Taxonomy (NCBI): domain Eukaryota; kingdom Metazoa; phylum Arthropoda; class Arachnida; order Araneae; family Uloboridae; genus Uloborus; species Uloborus diversus. The sequence continues at coordinate 189,205,471 of NC_072732.1, read as the reverse complement.
GGCAGTTTAAACACTCTTTAACCCATACTTTGATATCCGTAGCCATTGAAGGCCAAACAAATCTCTGCTTAATAAGCTTAGTCGAACCTTTTATACCTGGGTGTGTTAAATTATGTAGGTTTAAAAAAACTTGTTTACGAAAACTTTTTATTAGAAAAGGTCGTGCTTTTCCTGTAGAAATATCACAAAATATTTCAGTTTTTGAATCAGGCATAGTAAGTAATTTTAATACTAAATTAGATTCCTTATTTTCTAAAGCAGATTTAAGTTCTAAGTAAGATTTTTGTTCAACACCTAACTTAGCGTAATCTAGCGAAGTAGGAAATTTAATTGTACTTATTCGAGAAAGGGCATCGGCTGCTTCATTTGAGCTACCTTGCAAATATTCAATGTCAGTTGTAAACTCAGAGATAAAGGATAACCATCTACTTTGCCTATTTGTGTAGGTATCTCGTTTCTTTTGAAAAGCAAATTTTATTGGTTTGTGATCAGTGTATATTATACATTCTTACGCCTCGATGAAATGTCGAAAATATTTTACTGATTCATAAATGGCTAATAATTCCCTATCAAAAACCGAGTATTTTAACTGAGCAGTATTCAGTTTTTTTGAAAAAAATGCTATTGGTTTCAACCTTTCTTCAGTCTGCAGACTTAAGGTTGAACCAATGGAGAAATCACTAGCATCAGTGTGTAATGCTAACTGCCCATCCTGCGAGGGATAGACCAATGCAGCGCCAATCAAACTTTGTTTAGCTTTCTCAAATGCTTCATTCAAAATTGGAGACCATTCAATAGGTGTGCTATCATTCTTTTTACATCCTCTTATTTGATCTGTTAAAGGGGTAAGCAGTCTTGCTGCATGTTTAACAAATCTTCTAAAATAATTTATTAATCCAATGAATCGTCGAAGCTCTGATATTGTTTTTGGCTTAGGATAATTTTGAATGGCTTCAACTTTTGATTTTAAAGGTTTAATTCCTTCAAAAGAAATATCATGTCCTAAAAATGATACTTCAGTTTGAGCAAAAACACTTTTGGAAATATTCACATTTAAACCATATTTGGCAAGCCTACCTAATACAATTTTCATGTGTTCTAAGTGTTCCGTTTCATTTTCGGAAAAAATTAGTATGTCGTCTAAATAAGCAACAGCGAAGTCTACATTTGAAAGTGCCTCGTTAATAAATCTTTGGAACGTATTTGCTGCACATTTTAAACCGAAATTTAAATATAAGAACTCAAAACTACCAAACGGTGTGGTAACTGCAGTTTTTTGAATATCATCTTTGAAAACTGGAATGTGAAAATATGCCCTAACAATATCGAGTTTAGAGAAAATTTTCTTGCCGTGTAAAATGTTCGTTACATCGTGTATGTGTGGCACAGGGTAACGGTCAGGCACAGTGACCGAATTTAACCTTCGATAATCACCACAAATACGGTAAGATCCATCCGCTTTTGGTACCACGTGAATAGGAGAAGCCCAAGGAGATTTTGAAGGACGGCATATTCCTTGATCCATAAGGTATTGAAATTCTTTTTTAACTTCGATTAATACCTTTGGATGTAAACGTCGGGGCTTAGAAAATAAAGGCGGTCCTTTTGTTTCTATATAATGGACAGTATCGAGACTGACTGGTTTTTTGAAATTTGGGATAGGATTCAATAACTCGGGAAAATCTTTAAATAATTCTTTGTACACCATATTATCCGAGACTAATTTAATTCCACTATATTGAGTTTTAGTTCTCTCCCTTCGTTGTCAAACCAGTGACTGAATCAATTAATCTCGACTTCTTTAAATCTACTAGTAGTGAAAAATTTTGTAAAAAATCTGCTCCTAGAATTGGGCAAGAAACATTTGCTACAACAAATGGCCACTGATATATTCTACGCAATCCCATGTTGATATTTAACACCTTGTGGTCGTACACAGCTATTTTTGAATCGTTCGCAGCATACACGTAAGTGATGGGAGTTTTTGCTTTGAATGAAAAATGGGCAGGAATGCAAGAAATATCACTGCCACTATCAACCAAAAAATTTAATCCCGTACTTTTATCCATTATGTGTAATCTACACTGTTTATGTGCTGCTATGTCAGGGTAAATATCGTTATTAGACATAGCAGCTATGGCAAGTTTTTTTGAACTGCATCATAACTGCATGGTTGGCGACATTTAAATGCTTTATCGCCGAATTTTTCATGATAAAAACAAAACTCAGATGTATTTTGATTATCTGAGGGTGTTGGAACTCGTCTACTCCTAGATTGGGACCTATATCTATGATTACTACGACCTCTTGAAAATGAACGTTTTGATACCATTTTAGTTAATTCAGAAACTCGCATGGTTAAATGCTCAATTTGATTTTGCAAATTTGATATTTGCGTCGTTCGTTCACTATGTTTTAGTGTTTCTGAAATTTTGCAAACTGATGGCTCCATTTTTATTTCATGAATTTTATCAGCTAAAATGGACAGTTCAGTCAACTCTGAAGTTGATGCTGATAAAATGGCTTGAATATGTGTTGGCAAACGCTCTAACCAAATGGTTTTTAAAAATTCGTCAGTAATTGAATTTCGTGAAAGTTCTTTCATTTGCCGAAGTAAAACAGATGGTTTTTTATCACCTAATGTAAGTTCACACAAAAGTTTCCGTATTTGGCTTGATTGTGAATCGGAAAACTCTTTAACTAATCTATCTTTTAAAGCTTGATATTTATTTCCCTCTGGAGGAGCTATAATTAAATCCGAAACAGCGCTAAGTGTATCTGCGTCAATGGCGGATAACAAGTAGTTATACTTCGTCTCATCATTTGTTATACGTGAAACATTGAAACTAGCCTCCACTTGAATAAACCAAACTGTTATATTACTTTTCCATAGTGGAGGTAATCTGGTTGCAACTCTCAAAACTGAGTCACTTTGTACAGTATTATTGGTGAATTCAACATTATCTAAACTTTCTACCGACATTTTAAAATTTAACTGAGAATTTACAAGTAAAATAAACAAATGCAATTAAATTAAAACAAAGAAAAATTAGTCAAAGATAAAATTTATCTTTACACGAAAATAAAATTTAGGCCAGAGCATTTCCCTTCAAGTGAATGACTTTAAGTGAAGAGCATACCATAGAATAAAGCATTGTCCGTCTTCTTTTCTTTTCCTTTTTTTCTTGTCCAAAACGTGGGTCACCACTGAGAGTGTTGTGAAGGTTTATAACAACACCCTAATTTTGTATAAGAATTTGACTCCATTATTTTATAAAAATCGACAAACTTTATTTACATCACATATACTTCAAGAAGTCGTCATCTTTATTTTTTTCAAGACCAAATTCGTGGAACACGATCTCGTGCGTCTTTTTCACTTTTTTTAATTACGTGTTGCCATTCGGCAGTTTGTGTTAAATAGAAATAAAATAATTAAATTTAAGAATTAAAAGACATTAAAAATATGGATGAAAATATAATACTAGAGAATTATCATTACGTGGTAATAATTTTGACTGAGAAGGGCACTTCACATGTTTATATCTTTGGAAAACTTGAACGCTGCTCCAAAAACTACGCTTCATGTTTTTTTTTTCTTTTACAAATTATAAATATTAAACGTGAAAAGCATCCAATACTACATCTTTGAAAAAGAAAATGAAGAAAAATGACGTAATTGCTCAAATTACACAAAACGTATTAATTGTATAAAACATTTAAAGGTTATTTCTTATTTATCATGCTTTAAGTATCCAAAATATGTTCAGTTTGAGAAATTTGAATAATATTTAACGGAGACATAGGCGTTTGTTTAAAAACCTATAATTTATACTTAAGAGTGGCTAGGGGGGGGGGACTCAAGGGGGAGAGGCGGGAACTTTTGGGAAAATACTACCCTCCATGGGTACTAACAAACTGCCAAAAATTCAACTTGTACCTAATTTGTTCCAACATATACCCTTTATTGACTGGGGTACTATAAGAGGTAAAACAGAAAAACATGAGAAAATTCAGATTTTTTTTTCTATTTTTCTTTTAAATATCTGGCTTAAACCGACCGAGTTCAAAGAAATAGCATACATTTTACGGTTGTATATTTCACTCACGTGACTCAAAATTCATAAAACAAACATATCTGACATCAATGTCTCGTTAAAGTAGAGAGTTATAAACCATCTTGATTGCTAGGAATCAAAATGCCACATCTCTACAGAAAAAAGAATTTTATTAAGAGTCGCATCAACACTTACGAAGGAACGGCATTAACTTATTTTTCCAAAAAAAGTTTCAAACATGGTCCGTATAGCGTCGTGTTCTCATAGGCTACGTCTGTCTGTATATTGAGGGCCCACAGAGGCGGCGATTGGGACTGAAAAGTGGGGGGGGGGACAGAAAAAAACGACAACTAAAAGCCATGGTATTTTTTTCGGCAGCAAAAAAATAAAAGGAGAAAAAGAGGAAAAAAAAAGTAAAAAAAATTTCTAATGCTGGTTTTTAGAGCATATGAGTGGTAATTGATGCTAATTTAACAGCTTAACCTACGTTTTTCTTAAGATTTTGATGAATTATGTACACAATAACGTTCCCCCAAAAAAATACTTAGATATGATTTAGACTTGAATATTTACTTGAAAGTACTTTGAGATGTCACAAATATTTGGTAATAATTTCATTTAGCAAGTACGGCCGGCTTGTTTAAGTACAGCAAGTGATTTACTAATATCTAAACAATCTATACTAATATTATAAAGAGAGAGGGCGGTTTTTTGTGTGTTTATATGTTCGAGGTAATCTCTGGAACCACTGCACCTATTTGAAAAGTTCCTTCACTATATGAAAGGTGCTTTCTTATTGAGTAACATAGGCTATAATTCGAAAGAAATCCCATAAATAGTTCTTTTTTTATTCCAATTTAGGCCCAAATTTCACGTAAATTACCTATTATTGGCTATTAAAGGGGTGAGAAAATTACTTGCACATATTAATATTCCGTATCGTTGAAAAGGATAGAATGTGCAGCGTTCTAAACAATTTGTTTCAATGCTCTAACTTAATTACGGCGGTACTAATTCGCGTTTTTAGCACGAACTTTTTTAGGCTTAGAATTTAGGCCCTACTTTCTTCATTAAACCAATCAATAAAAAGTGAAAGAATTGTCCCATAGTTTTCTTTTTGACACCATTGGAAAAAACGACATTTATTACTCCAGATCTCTTTCGAACAAAGGTCGAAAAAACTAGCTTCTATCTTTAAAGGAAAAAAAGTTACAAGCGTTTTTAAATCAATTTCGAAATATGTCATTTTGATTCAAGTTGTTAGCCATTTAATTTTCGCGTTTCTACTGTTACGCTTTTTGCATCCATTGTTTATTTTCTTATTTTGTATTTAATTTTTCAAACTTATTTTATTTCATGTTTCCATGGTTACGCTTTTAAAATCCATCTTTCGCATTTTAATTTCTTAAAAGTATTTTAATATCTGTCGTCATTGTTTGGAAGGGTAATTTTGCATGGTGTTTTTTTTTCCTTTTATTTAAGCCTGATTGTTGAATATATGTCACTTGACACAATTTTTATTCTCAAGGTAGACCGGGCAAAGCCGGGCAATGCAGCTTTTAATATTTAAAGATTTGAAAGCTACTGTTAATGTGATTTCATACCTTTTTGTTTGTTTGGTGAAACATTTATTATTGCTAAAAAAAAAACATCCGCTTCAATCTCAAAAGAGCTGGGTTCGGGTAGCGTGGTCGCTTGGCGCGTTAGGCGCTGAGCAGGTTCAATCTAGGATTATTGTTTTAAGGCAACCGTTAATGCAATTCATTGTTTTGGCTTTGGCGACTTTATTTGAAAGAAAAGGAACTTTTGGTTTGTTTTTATCCGAATGAAATATACGACATTTTTTTTTTCTGACGACGATTTTTGAATGTTCCACGGGATGTTTTTTTTTTTTTTTTTCGTTAGACGGATCGATTATGATAGCGTGGTTGCTGGGCAAGTTTTGCGATAAACAATAGAGTTGTGGAATTATTTTTACATATAAAAGATATTATTTGATGTTTTTTTTTTTTTTTGTTTCGTTTATTGGGCGGAAATATTTTAAATTGCAGTAAAAACCGCTTCACTCGCTAAATAGAGTTTTAAAGCAACTGTAAATCTAATTTAATGATTGGACGAAAAGTTTTAAATTTCAAAGAAACTTAAATAGGTTTTTTCTTTTTTTTTTGAAAAGGTGTGTACGCATTTTATACAGAAAAACGATCATTGTACATTAGAGGGGGAGAGGGCGTCAATTTTTTTTATTCAACGGACTTCCATTAAATTTTTAGCACGGGCATCGCTGTGCGGGTACTGCTAGTAAATACATAAACTAAAAGTTATTGCTTGTACTAAATAATGTTTCGTAAACAGATAAATAATTATGATAATTATGATCTGAAAATTTTGACAATTCGGCTTTTCTTTTAATATAATTTCTAGTTTTGATTCCCAAATTGGAAAATAAAATAAATAAATAAACCATACCCCCCCCCCCCCCCTGAATCGCCGCCGCTGAGGACGCAGAATCCAATACTTTGAATGCACGTACTATTTTTAAACGTTCGAAATTTTCCCGTTTTGGAGATAATACGCGAGCTGAAGAATGTAACGAATAGTAGTGGCGCCATCTGTACTATGAATAATAAGTTTCCAAACGAATTACACTTTTCTTTATGCAATTTTTATTTTTCCCATGCAGAATATTTTTCTTTGTATAGAGGATACTAAATAAAAATGTTAAAAAATTTTGGTTTAAACCAATAAAAGAGCATTTATATCAAAATTAAATATTACATTTCCTTTTTAAAGCAATGCTTTGAAACTTTAGATAGTGTTTTGGTGCGCTGTGCCCTTGTTGCTACGCACGTGAGTATGCCTTAATCGGACCCTGATTATGGTATGTTTCAATGTCTGGGAATGTAATATATTTTATTAACGAGGAAATGAGTGAAAATACTTTTGGAGTTTTGGAGAAAATCAATTAGAATGTTATAAAAAGTTAAAGACATACAAATAACCATGGAACAAGCTGTAGTGGCGCCATCTGTAGGATGAATGAAGAAATTTCATTTTTTTATGGGATGTGTTATGCGGTTCTTTCTATGCAGAATATTTTCCTTTGTCTGCTTAAGTAAACCCCCAAACTAGGGATGCACGATACACCGATTTATCAGCAATAATCGATAATCGCCCATAATAGGCCGATGTTCGCCGAATAAAAAGCGTTTTCATCAAAATTAAGTAATATGCCCAGAACAAGAAATTATGCTGTTTGAGTCAATTAACAATTTCAGTTTTTTTTTTTTCCGTTGCATCAAAAGATAAAACATGAGGTAACAAAACCAAAAAAGACTAATATGCATTGTATATGAATAAGATTTATCATTATAAATCAGAATGTTAAAAAGGTTATTTATTAATTTTAAAATATATTTATTGAATTAATTCGTTTATATACTTATTTTGTAATAACAAAGCATAAAATGTTTACTAATATGCGATATGTGTGTCTATTAGTTCTCCCTCCTAATATATCAAAGGAACCTCAGGAGAACTTTTTTCTATGCATAAAAAATTGCAAGGTGAGAGACACTTTTATCTTTTTCGGTGCACCTCACAAAAACTGTTTTAATACACTCCGGGTGACGGCGGCACCTCGTAAAAGGAAAGTATTACGAAAAACCATTTGTAGTTACATATGGATTATTATAGATGGTAGGTAGGGGTTGCAATACCGGACCGAAAGTTCAATACCGGTATTCCGTAATTTTAAAACGTGCTACCGGAATACCGGTATTAGTATCGGTATTTGAAATTATTTAAAACAAAATGCTTGAAAACGTAGTGTTTCGAAGCCACATTTCATAATTTTGTACAAAAATTGTATTATTTATTACACTGTATTGTAAAAAAATATATAATGAAGGAACAAATGTTGTAAAATAAAATAATAGTTTAAAATACTATAAAAACACGCTTTAGTAGCAAAATGAACTAAAAAGTTTAAAATATACTTTGGATGACAAGTATATAAAGTAATTGACCAAACACTTAATTTTACTGTAATAGAAAAAAAAGCGTTGGGGGTTGCCTATTTATATTTTTAGATGGAAAACAAGTGGAAGAAATTTATGACAACTGATAAGAAGCCCACCACGCTTTTTCTTTATTAAAGTAAAATTGAATGTTTGGTCAATTACTTTATATACTTGTCATCCAAAGATTATTTTTAACTTTTTAGTTAATTTTGCTACAAAAGCGTGTTTTTTTAGTTTTTTAAACTAAATTTAAATTTAGTTTAAATTAAGTCAAAATTTAAAAGTATACTAGAATTTAAAAAGTATACTAGCTATGTCGCCCGGTTTTCCACGGTCCACCTCGAAAAATAAAGGTAAATCAAGTGACGCGTGTTCAACAATCATGCTTGAACAAAAAAAAAAAAAAAAAATCTAAAATTTTGCGGCAGATTTCGGAAAAATAACCAAAAAGTAAACACTTTAAATCCTCCGATTACACTGTTAAAAAAATTTCCTGAAAATAACGGAGAAAGTACCGGCAGCAAAGTTGCCGTAAATATTACGTTTACGTTCAATGACTTTCCGTGATTTAACAGAAGTTCCATTTCTTATTTCTCCGTAGTTGTAGTTTTCCGTTTATAAATTTCTCGTACTGAACGAAAATTCCATTTCTTATTTTTCCGTTCATTTACGATCTTTCTGTGTTTTAACAGAATTTACGTTCCTTATTTTTTCATTGCGATATTTTTTCCATTTCTCACTTTCCCGTATTTAAGTAAAAAGATTTTATTTTCAAAAAATATTTAAAGAGTTATGTCAAGTATTGACTTTTCGTTTCATTAAAAATTTAGTTCTTTAAAATGATATATAATACAGATATAGTTAACTGTTCTAAAATTATTACTTTTTTTTATTTGCATTTGTTACTCAAAGATTTTTTAAATTAACATCTGGAGAAAGAACTTACCTAACATACCGAGCATCCATTTGCTGACCAAAACTTTTTATATCAACTTCAGATGAGTCAAATTAATCAAATAGTACTAGCAGAAAAATTGATGGATTTGAATTGGACACCAATTATCCCTGCTGATACTGTTCGATATTCCCTTCGTCGTACATTGTCTGGGGTGGCATGGAAAAACATACATGAAAAATATGATATTTTTATTCGCAGAATATGTCAAATAAAATGCTATTAAAAACAGGTTGACGTTATCAAATAATAATATACCTGATAGAGAGTATCGCATATCTATTGTGTTTAAAAACAGAATCATTGACATGCACGTGAAGAATTTTTGGTTCCAGGTGCTACATCCCCCCCCCCCCAATGATATCCAAATTTTTCACTCATTGGAATCGCAACATAGATTTTTAGTACATAATCATTATTACTTAAGCATATATCAATATCAATCAGTTCGTTTTACCCGCACTGTTTTTCCAAGAAACTTGCAATAATCTCAAACAAGTTGTCGGATAAGATCTTAATAAATTAAATTAAGTACTTATTGTTGCCAAAACTTTCATTGCATATATCAAAGATCAACAATACACCTTTATTTAGAAATTTAAAATAGTTACTTTCAGTATTCCAAACTGTGAAGTGAATCCCCCCCCCCAAAAAAAAAACTGAGTGATTTTTCCTATCTTGCTCGCACACCACGATAATCTCCGGTATAGATACGAAATGGCATTTAGTGTATTAACTTTCAAGAATGCGTAAGAGCAATAAAAAATAACTCTATAATAGTTGTATAAATTCTAAATAAACTATCAGCGGAATTCTCTCAAATGCATATTAACAAGGAAAATACATTAGTATATTAACATGTACAAAGATATTCAACAACACTTACATATGACCAGCGGTGCTAAATGCATCTGGATACAGTTAATCCAATAGGCTTTATTTTAAATTGATAACACGAGATCCTTAAACTGTTCTCACTGCTAGAGCACACAATATGACTAACGAATAGAATTGTTCAAAGTATTGAGCAAAATATTAAAACCACAAAAATATTCTAATACTGACTCAGTAAAACCCACATCAAATCACCAGGGCGATCACAACACATCTGCCAGTCTAAAAATGGCGCGAACATTTTTCCAAACCTACAAAGCTCAAAGGCGTATAAACAATTTCGACATACGAGTATATTACTCTCCAGACATGAAAAAGAAAGCTATCTATTTTGTCTACAGCATCTGAGTTGTTATTCTAAATATGCTTTTAATTAGCAAAATGTAGCAGTGCGATAAATAAGCACTATCAATAAACGATGTTTATCATGACTTGAAGACTAATCGGAGCAAAGTACAGCACAGCGGCAACCCTAGAAATGGAAAAATTCCGTTTTCGTGGGGATGTTTACGTTTTTGTAAGGAAAAAATACATTTTGAAGCATTACAGAAATATTCTGTTAAAATCAGTCAGAAAACTACCTGAATTTTCAGTTTTTTTTTAACAGTGTACAGGAGAAGCCTTTAAAACAAAACTCAGAATTTTATTTGCTCATATTCGAGACAAAAAATGGCTACAGATCTTTCGTCTAAATGATTTTTTTAACGCTAAAAATTTTAATAAAAGCATTGTTGCGGAAAGTTGAGATAAAGCACTGAATAATAATTTGAATGGAGGAAAACCTTCGAAAAATAGGTATTTTATGTAGAAATCTAAGTGTCACAATGAATAGTTTTTAAGTGATATCTCCGCAAATTAATATCGGAGGTATATGTTGAATAGCAAAACATAAAGACGGGAAGATTACGAATTCATCGATATCTGGTTCGATGGTCAGTTCACTGTCGTTCGGGAGAAGAAACTTGTACATAGATGCATAGGTACATACATAGATACATACGCTCAGTTTTTAATTATATAAGATGGATAAATTAATTGACCTAAGCCCCCTATATATACGAGCCGACGTATCAGCTTAAGATCGGCCATTTTGGATCCGAGCGCATGTTTTGGTGGTTGTTTTTTCTAGTAAGTTATCGCGTTAGGTGATTTTTCACTGTGAGCAATTATTGGCGGCACGTGAATTGTTCATTGAGTAAAATATTATTTTTGGCCAATATGGCAAAACCCAAAACTTTGCTCTGGTAACCCTAGCTCCGCAACAATGAAAAATCAGATCCAAAATAGTTGAACTTAAGCTGATGCGTCGACCTGTTTATAGAGGATGTCACCCTTAAAATGGACCAATAGCTAATTCCTAAACCGTTAGAGATAAGCGTATTGTTCCATTTTGAAAATAATCTTTAAATTGCGCAAAGACTCGAAATTCATGAAATTTTTGTCAAAAAATCAAATTTTGAAAAAGTTACAAAATTTAACTTTTTAAACAGTCCCGCAGTCCTAGCGATGATATTTATTAAAACATTTCGGACACACTAACATTTACAACTAAAAAAAATCACTCTTCTACGACCAAAATTGACCAAGTTATGAAATTTTCAAAAAGGGTCATTCCGATGAACATGGTACATTTCAGTTTTCAAAACTTTTTTTTTTCAAAGTCATCTAATCCAACAAAAATTAATGTCAAATAATGGTAAAAGGTAACGTTGTTTTGTCTTACTTTACTGTTTAGCACAAAGGTATTTATTTATCTTATGGTAAAAGGGTTTAATTTATCTGAACTATAAAAATTAAATAGCTCAACTTGGTATTAATATCCAATTTTCTCAGTTCTTTTATCAGAAACGAAAGATTTTGTCCACTCTGTTACACATTTAAAAACAACAACAAATTCAAAATTTGCAATTATTTTTTGATTTTTTTTGTTTAATATAAACAAATGGAACATATCTTTCATACAAATTCTTAGAATGTCATTGTAAAAGGAACATTTTAGTTTTATTGCTAATTATCTAACTCAAAAATACAAAATTTTAAAAAATCATTTGCAAAAGTTAGATTATTTTATGAAACAAACTTGAAAAAAGATTGAAGTTGGATTATTCTAGTTAGTAATTGTGTAGTTCTATGCAAATTAACCTTTAAATTAAACATTAAAAAAAATTACAATCAAATCAGTTAAAATATTCCTGTAACAGAGTGGACACTATTATTGAAGATAGAAGTAATCTCTATGTTTAAGCAGAGAAAATAGATAGACAATGTTTCATTTTTTAAAATTTTGTATTTAATTCAATTTTTCTCTAAATTTGTTAAGCTAAGCTTTTTGAAAAACATCAATAGCATATGGGACTTGTTTACTATTTCCATAAATATTGTCCACTCGATTACACAAGAAGTGTAACAGAATGGACATGTAACAGAGTGGACAAATAAGTAGTTAAATTTTTTTTTCTAAACCTACATAAAGTAACAGTTAAAATAGTGATACAAATGCAAAAAACAACTCAAAAATTACTACTTTATATGTAATTTAGATTTTTTTTTTTTTTTAAATTTTGATTAGTAAAATTAATGTAACATAGTGGACATTTTGTTACTCAAATTCACTATCAGAGACAAAGAATGAATCATACCTTTCTTGTGTTGACTGTTGAATTCACTATGGTTAGCTAAACATAAAGTTTTTACCATCTGGTCATCTCAAAAGTATTGCTAGTTTTTTGTAAAATTATTTTTTATTCTTTAGCGACTGTAACAGAGTAGACATTTCGAATTTTGCAAACTGTAGGGACAATTGTAAATTCCCTGCACTTTCATTAAAAAAATATTTTTCTAAAAAAATTTTATTATTTAAATTGTTACAATAAAGGTGTTGCAATATAATTGGATTTTTTTTTTTTTTTTTTTTTGTTATTGCATCTAAGCAATTACTTAAATCACTTTTTAACTGTCACTGTTTTGAAGCTGGGCATCAAGATTTTGCCTTTTTGACTGACATAATTTTTTTAAAAAAATACTTAAATCAAAATATTAAAAACAAAAAAAACCCTCATGATACAAAATTGCATGAAGAATAAAAAACAAATATGATTAATTCATATTAACTATCAAATTTTCTGTAAAAAATCCAAAAGTGCCGGACATGAAATGTACCATTTTCGTCGGCTAGACCCAAAATCACTATTTTTGAAGATATTATGACGTCAGCGAGTGAGCTCTTAAGGGCACGTATGCGAATTGACAAAGTGTATTAATAGGTTTAAATTAATTTTGATTCTTGTCATTAGGAATTCTTATTTTTTTATTAGTAAGCATTATCAATGATTGAAAATGTTTTTCAGGGACTATTTATTAGCTCAAAGATCTATTTTTGATTAAAAGGATTTTTTAAAAATCTTTATTTGTTTGTCATTTTGTTTCAATAATATCGAATTTCCATATGAGAATTTGATTTAAATAAAAGTGTTGAATCTCAAATTTATGCAAAAGGTTATCACCTGCATTTCAAGTTACTGTGTTCTGATAAAAGAAAAAAAAAGTATAGTGGCTCCCAAAAGTGTTCGTACATCTACGACTTTCAATGAAATAGGGTCCTATCCATTGGTTAGAATTAATATTTCGGAATAGGTATTTAATTATGAGATGTATGATCAATTTTCAACAAAACAACATGAAATTTTTGAAAAAAATATTAAAACTTTTTTTTTTTAATCAAAAACCAAAAAGTTCCGGAAATTTTATGTCACAAAAGTCTTCGTACACTTTATAAAATGACTATATATTATTGAAGAACAATAAGTTTTTATTTAGTAGAATATCACACAGTATTCATAACACCTTTCAAACGTCCTGGGAATAGATTTCATTCTTTCTTCTTTCCTTTTTTTGCGTAATTTCTGAGTAGGTGTTCAACCACACTTCGAGTCTCATTGTTTCTAGCTCTATTTTCGTTTCAAAGACGAATTTTCGTAATTCATCCCACAGATATCTCTAAATATGTTACATTAAGTTCAAGACTGGAGATTAAATGCGTTTTTTCTAAATTTTAGGACCATTTTTGAGACACTAGACGCAAACGTTGAAAACCGTGTGCTTCTTATCGTTCTCTTGATAAAAAAAAACAAAGTTCTTTCCAATAATCAAATTTTTGGCTGATAGTTTAAAATTGGTTTTTTAAATATTTAAATGAACGCCATGATTCATTATTTCATCAAAAAATTCCAAACTACCAAGTCCTGATGCTGTTATGCACTCTTACGCAAGAACGCCTTCACCGTCCTGATTAATTGGTTCAACTAAGCTCTTAAGATTAAGTTCCAAATTTTTTCTTCCATTTACAATTATACAAAAATTTAACCAAAAATGTTGAATTCATTTTCATCTGTAAGTAGGACGTAATTTCAAAACGTTTTGAGCTTATTTATCATTGATTTTGCGACGAAAAGCATAAGCTTTCTGTTTTTCGCACGACCAAGAAAATTTCTGCGGGAAGAGGTCCCATTTAATCCAGCTAATCAGAGAACTTGGCGAACAATTTTAGGCGAAAATTAAATGTGAAATTTTTTATTTAACTTTTCAGAATCTTTTACAGCACTCAAATGTGCCTTTTTTATAATTTTTTTAACTGTAAATCTCCGATCACGCTTTGTCAACTTTGCCGGTTGACCTTTTCTTACCTTGTTTTCGGTCCGATTCTTTTCTTGAAAGCATTTTATCAAGCACTTTACTATAGAATGGAATAAAAAAACTAATTCAAATTTCGAATGGTGTTTGTGGTTTTTCAAGTATACCAGTCATTTTAAAGTAATAAGCACAGTATTAAGGAATAAATAAACAAAAAAATAAAGCCGAATGACTTTTAAGGGTCAACACAGTGCAAAAATAATAAAAAAAAACGACACATGATAGCTTTAATCATGAATTTATTCGAAAATATTTGAGTGTAAGGTGACTTTTGTGGCATGTTATTTCTCTGTGTCTTCATTTTTTGACCCATTTCAAAAAGAAGATCCATCAATATTTTTAAAAGAATGCAGGTTTTTATTTAGAATGACATAGGAATGAAGTGAAAAAAAAAAAGTACTTCTAATTCGAATTCAGTTTTGCGTTATTTTGGTTTTACTAAAAAATTTCAAAGTGTACGAACACTTTTGGGAGCCACTGTATGTTTAAAAGAAAGGGAAAATCGTAAAAATTTGAATTATTTAGAACTTCTGTTATGGTATTTCAGACGGCAGACGAAATTTTGTAGTACTTAATTTTTTTTTTTTTTTTTTTTTTTTTTTTTTTTTTAATTGTTGTAACGGAAGTTTCCGGCCAAGAAAGAAAAAAAAGTTGTGCACACGATATAAGCGGTGGCTTGAATCTTTCGTTACAATTTAAATTCTTTTTCTGAAACAATACTAGACTTTAAGTGCTCTTAAACTTAAATATTCTCTTTAGTCTTGTTTTCATTATTCTTTTTAAAAAACTGATTTGCTGGCTTGCCGTGTTTCATAAATTAATTGACGGGTGCGAATTTTTTTCTCATTTCCATTTCGTTTGTAGAAACAGGAAACTCAACAAGTAGGGTTCGATCGCAATTCGTGGTTGCGAGGAACATAATTTGAATTGAAGATGTTAAAAAAAAAAATCATTTAAAATATCTTGAATTTAAATTATGTTTTTCGCAATCACGAATTGCGAAAGCCTATTCGTTGAGTTTCTTGTTTCCACAAATGGAATGGAATAGAAATGACTAAGAAATTTGCACCCGTTATAAAATTTTTACATAATTTTCTAGGATAGGTAATATAACGTGTATCTGTAAAAAAGTAGTGATTAGGATGCGGTGATCAAGATTTTATGGTCGATACACTTATCATAAAGATTATTTATAGCATATACCGTCATGTATTTTTATTTCTAATCAATCTTAAATTATGGGAATTAGTAATCTCAAAATTTTGTATGAAGATGAAGTTTTGCTGCTTAAGTTCATCTACATAGGTGGTTTTTTCTGAAAAACGTAAATTTACACACAGAAACCTTTTTTCTTTTTTTTTTTTAATGTAAAGTCTGCCTGTGTTCAGCCCTGAAAAAGATATGAATAAAATAAAACCACACATCATTTGTAACTATGACGACGGCATTTTTTCTTCCTAAATAAATATTAAAAACAACCGTCGTCATGGCAATCTGAAAAATCAGAGCAACATCAAATTTGGTCAAATGAGTATAATAAACAATTCGTGATTGCCTAAAAAATCCCCTGACATTAAACATAAACATGTTTTGAAACAAAAAAAAAAGTCCATTTACTTAACGATATTCGGGGGATGGAAATTAGAGGTTCTTAAAACAAAACGACAAACCACTTCGATACCCCCCCCACCCCTCTTTTTAAAAATAAAAACTTTGAACTTATAAATAGCACTTGCTTAATCTTTTCAACCGTTAATATTGCCCCTTGATAACAAGAACCAAAATGAATTTAAACCTATAAACACACTTTGTCAATTCACATACATCCCCTTAAGAGCTATCTCGCTGACGTCATAAAATCTCCGAAAATCTTGATTTTTCAAAACTTCATAACTCAGTCAATTTTGGTCGTAGAAAAGTGTTTTTTTTTTTTTGGTTGTAAATGTTAGTGTGTCCTGAATGTTTTACTGAATATCATTGCTAGGACTGGGGGACTGTATACAAAGTTAAATCTTGTAACTTTTTCAAAATTTGATTTTTTGATAAAAATTTCATGAATTTCGAGTCTTTGCGCAATTTAAAGAATTTTTCAAAATGGAACTATTCGCTTATCTCTAATGGTTTAGAAATTAGCTATTGGTTCACTTTAAGGGTGGACACCCTGTATAGCGGCTCCAGGTTGACCGTTCAAAGCACAAAACGTCGTTACATTGAGTATAATGGATACTATTTTGAATAAATATCAGTTTTGAAACATATTACCACGCTTATTTTATTTTGTCTCTAAAAGGTTCGTTTTTATTTTTAAAACACAGGGTACATTCCTTTGCTTCTCACTACCTCAATAATTGTAAGCTACAAGAGCAAAAAAAAAAAAAAACTTTTTTTTTTCCATAAGAATCAATGTAAGAAATTTCAAATAATAAAGTGGAAAACGGAAATAAACTTAAAAAGTTTTTTTTTTTAAATTCAACTGAATGTGATTATTAAATTTCAAGTAATAAAACATAAATTAGAATCAACTTAGAACGTTTTTAATAAGCAAGTGAACAGTGGGAATTATTTTAATGTTTTAAAAATCAAATTTTTTTTCTGAAAATTGCAATCGATTTTTTAAAACTCTTTTATCAATTCTCATTTTATTATTTGTTTAAAAAGTTCCAATATGATTCTCAGTTCCCAATTTGCATTTAAAATTTTATAATTAGAGTATCAGTTTCAGAAGATTTACTTTTGCTTTTATTAATAATGATTCAGTGAGACAATATGTCAGTTTAGAACAAGCACTGAAATTTCTAATTGTTTGCCATATGAAACTAAAATCCGGTCACAACTCCATATTCATCCCAAAAAGCCATTTGCAGATTGGTTTCGGTAAGAAGAATCCTTACGTTGAAAGAACTCATTTCCCCCCGAGAAGGTCAGAACGAACGGGGATCTTTACTGGCGATGAATTGAGTTCAATTTTCTCAAAGTCAGGACAGTTTTTGCAGGAACATTTAAGATACAGGGTGTTTCAAAAAGCATGACCCAATTTTAAATGCGTATATGATGAAAACTATTGAAAATAGACACTTTAGATTAATTTTATATTACATGGATAATAATAAAGTTTTTTAACATACAAAATTAAAGGTGCTCAATATGTCCATTTTTGGATGCACGGCATATGTCTACACGGTAGTGAAATTCGTCCCAAACTTTTGCAAGCATGTCTGCATCGACTACTTCCGCTGCTTACAAACAACCTGTGTCTTTGAACTGTTCTTAGGGTGGGCCGAAATAAGCCAAAAAAAATTTTTTTTCGAAATCAATTTTTGGATAGCGCGCAAAAGTTACGTAGTGAGCTAGTTAGCACTCACAAAAAATTTATTGAATATTAAAAAATATCTAGCCGGCGCTATTTGACACTGAAAAAACGAAAAAAAGAGAGAAAAATGAATTTTTGTCGAAATTTTTTTTAAAAACTAAATTTCAAATATTTTGCTGGAATTCACCGAAAATATTATATAATGAGCCAGTTCGAACCCATAAAATGTCATCATCAAAAATTGGAGAAAAATGAAAAAATATTGAATTTCTTTAAAAACCAATGTGAAAATTATTTTTCAAAATTAAATCATAGAAATTAATTAAATAGCACTAATAATCATAGTAATTATTATCACGCAATAGTATCATAAATTTTCTAGAATTACATACAGAGATAATAAAATTTTGAAAAAGAAATCTTCAAATTTGATTTATAATACCTCATGCATAATGAATATTATTTTTTGGAATAATATTGCCCCTTGTTATCAAAAATGGAAGTTCTTTCCTAGCTTGAAGTTTGGTACGAATATATCCTTCTCGTGTAGTTTTCAACAGGGACTTTTATTGTAGTTTCGGTTATTAGTTTCACACAACGTTCCACAGCTTGCGTGTGACAGGGAAATTTCTCGAAAGTGAACTCTGTAGGCTGTTCTTTGCACATTTCTTTCAATTGTTGGTCTTTTAGATGCATTGTAAGAGGTGGCTCTGTTACAACACAGTTTGCCCAATCAACTAATTCAACATAATCAACGGCTTCAAAATTGAGTTTAGGACGCTTACAAAATCGTACACCATCCGAGCTCTTCGTCTTCTTATTTCTAGAGTTCAGAATGCGCCTAACAGCTAATTCCCGAATGTATTTTCTTGAGTCAAACAACCCTGTCAACAGTAGCTGTTCAGGGTGAGTAAAATATGCATTATTTGAGAGAACTTTTAAAATTATCTCCTTAACGTTGTCTGAAAACTGCCTTGCAAGAGAAATCATTTTCCATAAATATTGGGCACCATAAGTACTGGCAGTTCGGTTTCATTTTTATTTCAAACCACATTGGAGCATAAACTAAGATAACATACTCTACTAGCATTGTAAGATTTTCTGATGGAGTTGGAGTGCCTATATACAAGCGTATAACAAACAGTTTGCAGTTGTCAGCCATCACGCATGACTGAGTTTGCCTGGGTTACTGTCAGCCACGCTAGAAGGACAACTACCATCTTTTATGGCAAGACAGATTCTATACAAATGTTGTTGTTCAGTATTTAAATTTTTTATATCTTCTATGTCCAAAACCAGAAGATTGCAGTCAATTTTATCAAATTTGACCACCGGATTTTTTTCACAATCTCTAAGATGTTGTCCGTAGCTCCAGAATATGAATGTGGCCCCTTTGTGCAACCGTCCAATACCAGAATAAGATGCCTCAGTGGCAACTCATTAGTATGCAGCAGACATATGTTCCACTGTAAAGGTCTTTTGAGATATGTCTCAAGTAAACAAATTACTCCACCTTTCCATCCCGTATTTACATTTGTTCCGTCGCATCCAATAACCGATAAGTTAAGTAAGCTCATATTATACTTTTTTTGCAAAGCCTCTAATACCTTGCGAAATTTCTTTTGCACTTTCACCAACTGTTAGTGATAACTGACCGATGTACTTGCTACCTGGTTCTTCTATCAGTGCTACATGTGCTTCAGATGCTAATTTTTGATGGCCAATTGTCTTTTGAAGACATTTGGCCATCAAAAATGTCCAAAGATGGACATTGGACACAAGAGAGAACCCCTTTAATTGCTTAACTCCCAGCTGTGGAGGTGTAGAATAACAGCATTTCCTGTCAGGGGGTTTCGTCTCTTAAGTAGGTCGTCAAGTCGAGAGGAAGAATATTTGAAAAAGAATATTTGCTTGAGAAAAAGAATATTTGCGTTTAATTCATTGGTCAGTTTAAAGGACTTCAGAGGATTCACATTTTTTTAATACTCAAGGGCTCTATTTGTCAAACATATATAAAATAGTTATAAAATAATCTTAGGAATAATAGAAGCAGTTGAGCGCCGTTTATTATCCAGGAGAAACAATTGGAACCGAAGATTAAAAAATTAGCATCTTATGTAACTATTTTTTATTTGACTGTGTGCATTTTTAAAAATTGGCATACAAATGTCGCATAAAATTGATTGAATTTTCATTGTTTTTTCTAAGTAACGTATTGCGTAACATTTCAGTATTTACTTATTTCAAAACTACTTTAATTTTTTTTTTTTTTTTTTCATTTTTCCCATGTTTTAGTCTTAAAGGAGCGTAGCTAAATATTCTACGAAATGTATAAAAGTCTTTGTTGATTTCAACTAATTCTCTGACAGATACTTCTAATGTTTGCTGAAACTAGCTTCAAACTTTTACTTTTGACCCCCCCCCCCCCTTTTGAAAAAAAAAGTGCATTTCTGAACTTTTTTTCAGTTTTTCAAGGTCAAATAGCGCCGGCTAAATATTAAACAAATTTAGCGAAATTTTTTATGGGTAATAACGGGCCCATATAGCAACTTTTCTGCACTATCCAAAAACAGATTTCCAAAAAAAGTTTTTTCGGCCCACCCTACTTCATACCATTTTCTAAATGCTCTTCGGGACAGGAGGTTCAACACCAGGGGAATCTCGACGAAAATCATGCTAAACAGTTGTTGTGGTTTCGCACTTCGTGAAACGTAGAACACAATACGATTTTTGTCGTGCAATCGCTATTTTCACAAACACTGAAATGGCGGGCGAAGAAAGAGAGCACTACCTGTCGGACACCCCATGAAATTCGAGATTTTCCCCCATTCTAACGATACTTTTATCTAATGAAACGGATGAAAATCTGAATAGTCATGAGATTTTTGAAATCGGGTCTTTATTTTTGAAACACCCTGTACTGCAAATACAGTCCTTTTTTTTTTTTTTTTTTTTTGAAGGTCCGATCAGTTCCGAAATTAAAATTATTTTACGTGGAATATTTGGAGATATTATGTATATACACCCAAAAATTTTTACAAAACGAGCGGAAATTATTTATAAAAAGAGTGCGAGGGTAGTATCTTCAAGTGACGACAGGGGTATCACGATGGGAAGTCACTGTGTACTCCCAAAAATTTTCTTATTCGGGAAATTTTTTCGGAAGTGGGCAAAATTATCATCACTTGGTTTATTTTGGATTCGTTTAAAGATAATGTTTTGGGTTATTTTCTACGTGAGATTTTTTTCATGCAGTTCCTATCCACCTCATAAAAACAGGCTTGGGTGTACTTTGAAACACTTTTCGTTGCGTGGCACAAGCTTTTCCAGTCGTCGCCATGGAAAGTAAGGGGTGTCCCAGAATTAACGCAAGATTTGAATTTGCCGCCATTTTTGCAGTAAATTGTTGGCAACCCTGAAAAAAGAACAATTTGGCTGCAGAGAGTTTAGGGTTATTAAAAACGGAGCGTTATACGATACACACACACACAATAACGCGTTTTCATTGTTGAACAGTTATTTCAAGAATAATGAAAGTTGAGGCTGGTCCAGCAGTTACTGTTTTTGGCGCTCAATATCGCAACATGGTAATGCACGAGCGGTGTGGACTTGTTGACATAGACCTTTTGACTTCAAATAACCCTATAAGAAGAAATCTAATGATGTTAAATCACACGATCTAGGGTGCCAAGTCTGATTACCGAAACGAGAGAGTACACGACCAGGAAATACATTATGCAGTAATTGAATTGTTTCACTCACTGTATTGTAGCATAACACTCCATTTTTACTAACAGTAAACTCTCAGCTGTCAAATAGTTCTTTTTTAGTGGCTGCCAACAATTTACGGCAAAATGTTGGCGAATTCAAATCTTGCTTTCATTTTGGGACACTATTTGTTTAGCTTTCACAATTAATGCTTAAACGTTTCCTTAAAGCGTTTTGAAATGGCTGTCACAACGTTAACAACCATTTCAAAACGCTAATGAAGCGAACTTTGGTACGTGGGGCAGTTCTTTTACGCTAGCCTCAGCCAAACTTTCATCCTCCAAGTCAAGTGTGGACTGTGATCCAGAGAGCATGATGCATCGTGAACAATTGTGCGACCTTTCTTCAAAATTTCAACGATATTTCTACGCTTTCCTGTTACCTCAAGAAAGTTTTATAATACACATTACGAATTCATCGTTGACTTTCTGCTGTTCACGCTACGTGGGTGATTCTACTGAGTAGTGTATTTTGTCCGTTGTCCACGAGAAGTCACTTGACTCCTCCTTCGTCACGTGGTATCCGAAGATTCTTTTTTGCTGTTTTCGGCTGAAGGTATATTCGGATGATAGCATTTTGTTGAAAAAGCAGGGAATTATTAAAATGTAAGAATAACTAAAATGACAACAGACAAGCGAAGCAATTGATGTAAAGGACACTAAAACTTTTTTCCAAATTAAAATGCACGCCCAAGTTGAGAATGTCTGGTTGTCTCATTTAGAAGCGCGTGAATTGTTTACCGATCACCCCCGCTTAAAATGGAACTCCGCGTTCGAGGAAGCGGGGCGAAGTGCCTTCTCGTGAAAAACGGACTATATTTACAGTGGCACTTTATTTGTACATTTGGAACTGACAACTGCGACCGGAAGCTTATACTTTAGACATTGCGCGTGCGCAACATATCTGCAAGCCGGGCGATCTTGATTTTCGCGGTAGTTTTTCTTTCGCTAACTTTTGGACCTTTGCAAAAAAATAGCCTTCATGTACACTCTAATTCCAACTCCAACGAAATAAATATCACTGCAAGCTATGAAATCCTGTCCTGATGGGTTCAGAAAGAAAAGCAATGAAGCAAATTTCAATAGTAGATGTAATAAAAATTGGCAAAGAAAATTTTAGGTTTATTAACAACACTTTGGACAGCGAAATTAAAAGTTGACAGTAAATGTTGATCAAATAATTCGGAGAAAAGAATCCGTGATACGTTGAGACAAATTCCCACGTCTTGAAGCAGTTTATGAATATCTGGGAGTATTCTTGCGTTTTGCTGAAATTAATCTGTTGCAGTAATGTTACACACTCATTTCTTCCTTGGATAAATGAATCCGTCGTAAGGCGAACTCTCTGGAGGCAGGAATTTAATAAACAGCGGCTCTAGGATCCACATGAATCCCACCCCACAACAAATGGCGCCATTCAAATAAAACATCTGATCGTACGATCCAAGATGATCTCTGAAGTATCCTGCAAAAAGAAAAAAAAAGTACATAAATAAAAATAGGAGCAATTATTAGCGAAGTTTGAAATATAAATACACTGGTTGAAAACATTGAATTCCTCGTAACTTATGCAAAGCAGAAGATGAATATGAATGATTTGTGCACTATTTTAAAACTTTTGCGTCTTACGATTTGTCCTAACTGTTTAAAGTAAGATTTGCTTCTTATCTGTCATTAGTGGAGGTAGTATGTATTTCAATTCAGAGAATACTCCATTTGGAATAGCGAGAAAAAATTCAGCCTCTTTCACCATTGTCACGTGACAGATCTTCACTTGTTTTCTCCTTGGCGCGATAGTTCATTAGCAATCATTGGTTAAATTATGCCAACTGAAACTGGGCATAACATTTCTCTCCAAAAACAGCGACAAATGGCGTTCTAGCTCCCTTGAATTTCGGGAGAATGTCATGCGACACTCAACCAAAATCCTTTCTCATGTTGACGCCAGGTGTTGCTTGGCTCCTGGTCTGATCAAAAAACAGAGTTGTATTCAAAGTTCCATCCAACTGATTAAACCACGTATAGGGACCCTGGAGTGTAATGTAATGCTATGTTTATTAAGTTACTGCTGTAAGTATCTTCTGCTCAGAAAAAAAGTCTGTACAGAAATAATCAATCATCTTACAAAAAAAAAAAAAAAAAATCTCCTGCTCAAAACTAATTGTTTGTGTTTTAAGATTTGAGAATAAAATCGAAATCAAATTGATAACTGTTTTATTCAAATTTAAAAAATATTTTTGAGTTATTATGTGACACAACGTGATTAAGATGGTTGTAGGACCTAAGTAAGACCTAGGTAAGAAAATGACACTTTGTCCAAATTCGACTTTGCAATGTGAATAATACACTCACAAGTAAATTATAGTTTATAGCAAATGTTAGAAACATTGCTTTAGGATGCTCCGGACTAGAAGCGTGGAGAGCGATGGATTGAATTCCATCGCTTGTAGTCACCACGGCCAACAACGCAGGCCGTTGGCAGGACTCGTCTTTTATTTTTATCGGAAAGCTTCAATGAAATGGGATTTTACGGTAAAAAGTACTGGCGAAATGGATGCCAAAACTTTTAACTATAAATTCCCATTAAATGTTTTGACGGTGCACCTAAGCCTTTATTTCCAAGAATTTTAAAGTCAACATTTGAAGATTCAAGTTTTTATAATACATTAGCGTGTTCAAACAGTAACAACAAAAAAGCTTGTTTATCGCAATATTTTTAGCATAATAACTTACAATGTATTACAATTGGTTATGGGATTCATTCAGAGTTCTAAATTGAAACTTCTTTTAAAGATATTTTTAAATTGCTTATTTCATCAAAACATCTTGATTTTAGGTCCTTTTTGTTTGAAGAATTGTTAGAAAAATATCCTAGTAACAATAAATAAAAGTTTAAAAAGAGTATGATAATGTTGCTATTATTACCTAATAGCAACACTTACTATTTCTGTTACTTTTAATTACCTCTTAGAGGTAATTAAAAGTAACCGAAAAAGTGCTCAAAATCGACGGGAGTTAAGTATTAATTATCTAGTCAACTAACAGTTAAAATAAGTTCAATGAAAATTGTTTTAAGTATTGACATTTTCTATTATGAAAAAACAGAATTTTATAAATTGAAATTAAAAAAAAATAATACTTGTTCATTCTTTAAGATATAAAACAATGTTTAAAATATCAATAAAGCAGAAACAACATGCATGGAAGTTTAGATATTTTAGCAAATTTTTGAAACGGATTATGGGAAAAATATTTTTAAATCCCTACCTATGAATGCTGGTAACGCCAATCCGAGGAATCCAGAAAGGAAGTTTATAAAACCCATGGCAATTACTTTCTCGTGACTTTTCATGTACTTCGAGACCAAAAGGGGATGGTGGACGAACAGAGAACCGTTCAAAATGCCGAATAACAAGATCGCCATCATCATAGTCGCCCGGGAATCAGTGTGGGGTAACGAAGCCGTGCTGCCCCCCAACAGCATCATCATCACCAGCATGTACCTGGGAAGACTCAAGCATCCGGTGTCCGTGATCCACCCCAAGCACAACCTTCCCAAAAAATCACCGATGGATAACAGAGCTATCATGTATTTGCCGTCAGCTTGGGGCAAACCTTTGTCCATAGCAAAGTCAACAACCACCGTAACCAAAGGGATGAAGGTCAGCATGAAGACACCACGGCATAGACATATCAGCAGAAATATGGGGTTGGCATGTAATTTTAGAGCTGTCATCAGGTAACCCTGTAGAGCTTCTGGATCTCCTTTATTTATGTTCTTCTTTTTCCTGCTGAGGTACCTCTTCATGGGGTACTTCCCTTCTTCGGAGTCGTAACATTCAAAGCTTACGGAACTGTCGCCGGAAGATTCGAATATATCTTTGTTGCTCAGGACTTCGTTGAGTTTCTTCAGCTCTTGGAGTACTCTGAGGATTTGCGATTGATTTTCTTCCTGAAAATACGAATTGAATCTCAAGTCGTCTTTTGCACACAGCTCTTTTAGTTTATTCTTAATAAACTGCTTTCTTGGGGTTTCGTAAAATTTCTTCGAGCCACGCTTACTGGACAGACGTTTCTTGACAAGATCCAAACTGGAATAACTGCTGTTGTTCTGCAAATTATCTTGGGTGTTTTCTGCACTAGATTCAGTCAAAGACGAGGAACGGGGCAACGATCTTTGCCGATTTTCTGCAGCAGCATACACTTCTTCCAACTCATCCAGCATACGAATTTTGTCCACAAGCAGCAGTGTGTTTTCTCTGCTGTCTTTAGAAAATGCTTTTTCGAGTGGATCTAAAGACAGAAGCCTCAACACAAAGCCATTATTTTCACGTAATACACAAAAATTAATGCTTTCTTCAGTACTAGGTTTCGTGTTTTTCAAGCCAGTCTCCGGATCTTTTACACCGCTAACGTCAATTGTATTGGATGCAACAGTCGTTTCCAGCGATCCATACTTTGTTTTTGCAGCGGTTTGGTCTGTCGTATCATCCTTTTCATTTATGTCGGGCTTGGGTTCACCAAGGAGCATGGAGGCCGGTATCACGTTGAGGATGATTCCACCCATGACTAGAAAAGTTCCAGTTATTCCATAAAGAGACATCAGAAGTTCTATTACTGCTGGAAAGAGGAAAGCTCCGACGCATCCCCCGGAGAATGCAAGACCACCTGCTGTAGCTCGATGCTTATCAAAATGCTGATCTATTGAAACTTGATTCAAAGTCGTAGTAAATGCAGTGCTGATACCTGTATGTAAAAAAAATGTAAACGCTGAGTAAAATAAGAGTAAAATATTGGTAAAAGAATGCACATTGCAAAAAATATTCTCAAGAAAAAATTTCTTTTTTTTTAAATGAAAGATTTATAAACATTTATTTTTGCAAGCAATGAATTATCGATTTCAGAAAAATTTCATGCCATAAAAATATTTATATGCGTTAGACAAAATTATACTTTTAATTGTGATTACAATTTAGGTTAAAATGAGAGCAAAAATGCAATTCTTACGTTGAATAATTTTACTTGCGTAGTCGAACTGATTCTTACAGATTCCTTATACAATGTAACACTGAAAATGATTGCAATCTCAGTACAAATTATCGTTTAACTGAGAAAATACTCTAGTTGCAAACCACACATCACTCACCACCGACATAAGTGACAGATCTAAAAATATTTTAAAAACCATATGGAGTAACGGCACCAGTCAATACTCAATTTTGAAAAAAATGTCCGATCCCCAGTAACAGACACCGAAAAATCTGATAAAACCCAGCAACAGACAGGATGAGGAAAGGATGAGTAATAGACCGAATTTTCTTTTTTTCTTCAAAATGTGCAAAAGTTCTTTATTTTTAGAATTAATGTCTTATTAAATTCAAATAAAAATGAAACACCAGCTGACCTCGGAACCTTCTACCACTGCCTTGTAAGTGTACCAACTGTCTCATAAAATTCACTCCGAAAACACTAGATAGTTACACCATATTCATGTGTAGCAGCAACATCAGTTTTACCCGTCTAAAATACATATTATTTAAATCCAAACTTTCGACTGTCAGTTACTGGACCCTTACCAGTTACTGGTGCCGTTACCCTAATAGTAAAATTTATTCGCCACATAATTTAAAACAGCCTTTTTTTCAATTTGACTGCAGTTAATATCATTAAAATCATGGTAAATTTCAATAATTTGGCTTCGTGAAAGCTAAAATTTCAACACTTTAAAAAAATATTGTTAATGCTGACATACAAAGAAACGTATATAGGTTATAGTGTGACTCTGATCAGTTGAGGTATAACCTTGATAATGTTTACCTCTTTTTTATGGAGTTCAAGTTATAGAGGAACGTGTTATTGGAGCGTTTTTGAATTGGAAAAATTTAGTAATACTGCGAAAGTAACGTAACTCAACTCAGCGCAAATTACCCTTCCTTATCACCCGCAAAAGAGGCACACATTGTCAAAGTCATATAGCTCAATAGGTTTTGCTATACTCAGAAACAAGAAGGAAATTTGAAAATATTTTTAACGGCCTTGCTTATGCACTAAAATTATTTATAAGTATTATTTTATTTGTCAACAAATAAAAAAACGGCAATAAATTAAAGTTTTGAATCAATAAGTTTTCTTTGATCGTCTTCCAGCAATAAATTAACAGCTACCAATCGCTTGAAAGATTTAGAACTGTACTTAATTTTTTTTATGAAAAAGAGTTAAAATTCTAGATCTATATAACTTGGAATTTCGAAACAATTCCATCATACGAAAAACAAAGTGTGTATCGTAAAGACACACAATAGAAGTGAAATTTTATCTTCTCTCTCTCTCTCTCTCTCTTTTAACACTCTGAACTGTCATTTTGCCCGCACGTTTTCTCTTACGCCACGCTTTTATTATTTCTGCGTCTGAAGGCATATTCACAGAAATATTGCATAATTTGATGAAGAAAATGGATTATAAGCAGCGAGAAAACTAAACAACACTCGAAATTCGTTCTTTAAATCTTGCTAGAACAATGAAAAATAATAGTAATTATAAGCAATAAATACCTTTGTGCCGAGGAATGACAGGCAATATCCAACGTTGTTTATGTGTTACTTGTATTTAATCTGTTTATTAGTGCGGAACAACGTTGGACATTTCCTGTTAATAGTAAATATAGTTAATTTGCTGACATAGTTAACAAACTAATTTAAAGACTGAGTTTAAGCAATGTAGATTACGCTTTTAAACTGATCACTTGTCTGAAATCAAAGAAATCTTTGAAAGTCTGCATTATTTGAAAAGTTGTTCCTAAAATCCACAAACGCATACTTGCATAAGTTTAGCCTTGAAATTTATTTGTTCAGTTATCAAAACTAACCTTATAACTACTATTATTTTTCATTGTTACAATTAAAAAATAACTACTTCACTTGAAACATACCAAAAGCTTATGGATCAAAATTTCAAACCTTCGTAAAAAAAGGTTGACTTCAAAAGAAAAAAGAACAAAATCGTTTTTTTTTTTTCATTTGAAAGAAATAATGTAGATGTGCTGGTAAGTTTTCAACACAAAAACTGAAAGAAATAGGTCAGAAATACTCACCAAAAAACAACCCCCACATAATGGTAATCCAAAGCATATCTGCTATGAAGAAGCAAGTAATAGCACTGACAGCGCCGATGATGCCTCCAACTAGAGTAACCACACGTACACCATACTTCTGACCTAAAACTCCGGCTAAAGGACCTGTAAAAGGAATAATTTCTATTAACTCACATGGAAGTGTTAAAATTGTAGTGGTGTGCGTCGAAAATTTAACAATTTGAGCTGAGCTTTCATTTGGTTCCGCATTAGTTCCTCTATTCAAGTACACCAATTTCCCCAAAAAATACTAAATATATTGGCCACGAGGAGCTTTGAAACATTGCCCACTATCCTGAACTACTGTCGTCAAAGGTGAGAAAGAAAGCGATGAACGTCAGTTTCCATGCCGCTGATACGACCCATTCTTTCAGCCCCTTGCATGTATTAGACATC
This sequence comes from Uloborus diversus, assembly GCF_026930045.1. Lineage (NCBI taxonomy): Eukaryota > Metazoa > Arthropoda > Arachnida > Araneae > Uloboridae > Uloborus > Uloborus diversus. The sequence goes on along the minus strand of NC_072732.1, from coordinate 189,176,254 downwards.
ACCATCATAATTGACTCGATAGTCCGTTGTGAACCTTGGCCTTCTTTAGTTGATCCCGCCGAGATGTCCTCCTCTTTGCCGTTGACCTCTAGTTGTTGGCTTTAATGATATCAAAATCAGTGTCGACACAGTCCACCCATCTCTTTTTTGGTCTACCCCTTGGTCAAGGGCGCCCATATGGGGGGTGGGGCAAGTGGTGGCTCAAGTCCCCCCCCCCCTCCTTCGGAACTTAGAACTTCCTTGCTTTTAGTACTTTTTTTTTGCAAAAATGTAAAAACATTTCTTCTCCAGCCGTTAATGAATAAGTTATTAAAAATGTCAAATTTTGATAACTCTAATCTGCATTGAAATTAGTTTCCATGGGGAAAATATCCTACTAAACCATGGGGAAAATATCTGAGCCTCCCCCCCCCCTTTTATAATTTTGCATATGGACGCCCTTGACCTTGGTCGCTGTCCAAATCAGACTGCATTGAAGACCTTCAACGCAGCTCTATTATTCTTCATTCTCAAAAGATGACTAGTCCAACGTAGTCTGTTTAGTTTGGTAAATTTTAAAATATCAATGTCTCTAAAAAGTTTATAAAGCTCAAAATTGTATCTCCGTCCCCAATTTCCACTGTCATTGATACCACCAAAAATAGTTCGTAGCTCTTCTTTCGAAGATTGTCAACATTTTCTCTTCCCTTGCTGTTAATGACCATGTTTTAGAAGCATATGTTAAAACTGGTCTCATGCGAATTTTGTTAAGTAGAATTTTTGTACTTCTTCTAATTGGGTGGGATTTTAACTGGATTCTAAGGACCAAAAAAGCAGCGATTGGCAGCAAACATTCTCTCTCGTCCTGTATTAGACATTCTTTCAGAATTTAATCGGACTCTCGTGTGAGAATGAATCCTTTAAAGTTTCTGTAGATCATGTCATGTAAGAAATTATATGCTCCACGCGATTACATTGCGTAACACTTGACAGGGATCCCAAGATTAATAACTTGGGATCTCCATAATTGCGTAATGGGAATTTCCGCGATTGCCTACTGCGCAGATACATGAGAGCGCTTGGGTTATATGGCTATAGACAGTCATGAAGGCATGACTGGAAAAAACCTCCTGACCGAATAGCGGGATAACTTTATGGCTTATCTTTTGACCAATTTTCGGGAAAAAGGGCAAATTGGCTGCCCATCATGTATACTGTGTCAGTGAGTAGAAAAATAAATTATTTTGTGTGTGTTGTGAACATGGTCTCTTCAATTCGCTCCCTCTCCAAAAGTTGATTTATGAAAAATGTGAAAAAGAAGAAGTGGCGAAAATCCTCTTCATGTCACGAGTAACTTGTGATAAAAGTTGATTCATGGTTAAAAAAAGTATCTATCTTTAAATACAAATCCTGTTCTTAAACTTTAAATGCTTGCTGTTTTTTTTTTTTTTTTTTTTTTTAGTAACTGTTTTTACAAAACCCTCATTTATCTGAAACTTATGACTTTCACTACTCTTAAATTACGACCATAACGTGTATCAACTGCTAAGAAGGTAAATATCATGTAACTGAAGTATATGTGCTATGAATGTCCAATTAATATATATTGCACATTCTTGTGTCTTGAAAATCAAACCCATATAATAGACACACATTATCTCAGCCAATCCAATTCAGCCGACTACAGCCAGGCCATACTTCAGCCATTCCAATTAACATATATTGCACATTCTTGTGTCTTGAAAATCAAACCCATATAATAGACACACATTATCTCAGCCAATCCAATTCAGCCGACTACTTTCTGAAGCGATTGTATACGAAGGAGTCCGAAGTGGTCGTACCCCGATCGATTTTCAACATCATGTAAGTTGCGATTTAATGTTTGTTATACACAGGAGTCTTAGGAATCATAACATCGGTAGAACACCTTCACGCACGTAGCATAACACAGCTGAATTCTGCGCCATATTCTAGTACATGTCTTGCAAAATTTTGGAGATTCGGAGATGTTTTGCCCGAAAATATCTGCAAGAATGTGTACATCCATGTGTTCTACCGATGTTAAAGAATCATAAACAACACCTGAACACATCGGAGGTTAATGACTCTGAAGGTAACTGCGTATCACAAACATTCAACCATAACTGGAATAATGTTGAAAATATTTTTGTTAGTCGCCAGTTTTTTAGTTACCTCGTGTTGAATAAAGACCGCTAATTTTTATCTTTGCTCTATTTTTTTTTAAACTAAAATCTGCAATTTTCCTTTTTTTCAGTTTGAAAGACCACTTTTAATACGAAGGATTTATTCGTTTCAACTGCTCCTTGAAAGGCTTGCTTACATATGAAAGTAGCTTTTTGTAACTGCTTAGCTTGATGCTTGCTTTACAACCAGCGAGCATCAACCGTCTGGTAAGTCACAATTTATCGATTTCTTCCTTGTTCTTCTTCTTATTATTTAATGTGAGGTAGTTTCTTTACAATTCAGTTCAAATTCAGGAAGACTTTCGGGTATTAGGCATCGATGTTCGAGAAGTACACATTTTACTTTTTCAAAATCATTTTTAAGATTTTTTATTTAATCCACGCTACTTATTTTCCCCATTTACGGTTTATTCTTCTTCTTCTTCTTATTATTTTTTTTTGTCTTACATAAAAAATAAATGTAAGGAAGACTTTCGGGTATTAGGAATCGATGTTCGAGCAGTACACCTTTTACTTTTTAAAAATCATTAAGATTTTTTATTTTATCCACACTACTTATTTTTCGCATCATTTACGTTTTCTTCAAATTCTTTTTTACTGTCTTACATAAAAAATAAATGTAACTACAAAGAAATAAATACAATGGGCAATGTCAACTAATCCCATTATGAAAAGCTAGTATTTTTTAAAAATACGATCAAAAATAAATCAATTGCTAGATAAATTTCATAATCTAAAAGCATGCTATAAACCACGTCATGAACTAGTTACATCACCATTAACCAAATATGTTTTACCTGCTTATTAATTACAATTTGTTATATATGTGCTGATAATTTATATAAATAAAAATGCTATTTCTTTAGTTTTTACACATTCTCTTACTCCGCAGAGTTTTACGGTAGTTTTAAAGCTGCAGAGATTATCAACGTTTAAAAATGACTCCCTTAAACGACTAACTCTTATAAATTCAGAGTAATTTTTCTTAGAAGATTCGGGAAAATGTATATATACTACTATGTGCTACTGTGATAGAATCAGAGCCGTGCACGGGGGGGGGGGGACCTGTTGCCCCGGGCCTGAGTCTGAAGAGGACCCAATATTTTTCAAACTAGGCGTGAAATACAGGGGTAAACAACATGGAAGGGAGCCTGGAAAAGTCATTTAGGACGGGCCCCCCAAATTTCCTTTTACACGCATGTATAGAATCAGATTTAGCACTAAATCGTCCTGCTTCTAAAAGAAGCAGCAATATCAACAGCACAAAAAGAAATTCGAAAACTACCAAAGAGATTCCTGGCCGCCTGTTGTATGCTGAAGGGCATAGATGCAGACTTCCTGCCGATGTGGAAAATGTTCATGAAGTCCACGTAGAGGACGCCAGACATTCTTCCGAGGCCAACGATGATGAAACAGACGGAGAAATTAGCAATGGCCACCACCCAGGACCACACACTGTCGGTTCCGTGGAGGCGGCACCTCCTGCAAAAAAGGAAAAAGATGTTAAAAAAAATTACTCATCTGCAAATAATAACAGCAATATAATAATAATCTTTTTTATTAAAAACTGAGCGTATGTACCTATGTATGCAACTATGTATGTCCAAGTTTCTTCTCCCGAGCGACCGTGAACTGACCAGCGAACCAGGTATCGATGGATTCGTAATCTTTTTGTCTTCATGTTTGGCTATTTAACATAATACTCTGATAATAATTAGCGGAGATACTAATTACAAACTATATATTAATTATGACACTTAGATTTCGACATATAGTCCCTATTTTTCGAAGGATTTCCTCCATTCAAATTATTATATTCAGTGCTTCATCTCAACTTTCTGCAGCAGTACTTTAATTAAAATTTATAGCGTGAAGAAAATCATTGAGACAAAGATCTGTTGCCAGTTTTCGTCTCGAATATGAACAAGTAAAACTTCTTTTGTTTTGGTTGCTTTTCCTGTAATCGGGGGATTTAAAATGTTTACTTTTTGATTATTTTTCCGCAATCTGCCGCAAAATTTTACTGATTTTTTTTTTTTTTTTTTTCAAGCCTGAGTGTTGAACACGCATCACTTGACATAACTTTTATTTTCAAAGTAGACCGAGCAAAGCCGGGCGACGCAGATCGTAATAATAATAATAATAGAGTCGAACTCGCTTTCAACGAGCCCTGATGTAACGAGAACCCGAATTTAGTGAGGAAATCAGGAATACCTGGTTGGTATAAAATGTTTAGTCTGTAGGAGCGTAACTCGCTTTTAGCGAGCAAACCCCACTTAAAGCGAGCGATGTTTTTGCGATTCATAAAATTTCTATTGACCTTGAGCTCATCTTATCCTTTTTTGGTACATTTTCGTTAACATTCGAAAGTTAACCAAAGTTAGTGGTGAATCATAAATCCTGAGAGGAAGCGATGAAAGCATCCCTTTTTTTAAAGTGTGAAGTAGAGAAATATTTAAATATTACATATGAGGCAGTGAAAAAAGTAAAGGGACGTAAGTGAACATTTTCAAATTTTGAGTAAAACACGTTTAACGATAAGGTCCTGGGTAGGCTTTCATTGATTTATTTTTCTAAATCATGCTGTACTGCAGCATGATCCAAGGCTACTAGTACTATCGCTTACCCCAAGGCAGAGGAGAGGTGTCCCAATACTATTTGAACTGGTTATCTCCAAATTTTTAATTTTGTCACTTATATCCCTTTGCTTCTCACTGTTTCATAGGTGTGTAGAAAAATATTCCTCAAAAACAATGACGTAAGAAAGAGACATCCAGACAGTTCAAGGCAAAGTAACCAACTTCTTTGAACACTGATTAAAAAGAAGAAAAAAAGCAATTGTGGTGTATTTTTATGATCGCTTTTTTACGTACTCGCTTTTTACGAGCACTCGGTTATAACGAGTAAATATTGCGATCCTTGTGCGCACGTTATAAGCAAGTTTGACAGTAATAATAAAAACGAAAAAAAAAAAAGAGTCAGCACAATTAAGTACAATTTCATTTACTGTGTTATTGCATTGTATGATATCAATTATCTAGCCTTAAAACCTGAACAAAAATGCGCGAGGAATGAAATTGTAGAAACATTTAAAATATGAAAACAGTTCACCTTCTTCTTGGCGATGGACTAGGTGGCTCCATCAAAGGTTTATCTTCCGATGTTTCATGGAGGGCGGCTTGTCTTGCTGGCCCCATCGTCCTGTTGAGGTTTTGCCTTATTCTATCGATTGAAGCAGATCTCTTGTGGGCAAGACTGAAAAGAAAAAAAAAGGAAGCGTCATTTGCTATGTAAGCATACAGATATCTTAGGTCCGTAACTAAACTTTTGTTTCGGGAAGGGTTTAATCAAACACATTTCTGGAGAAATCTATCTCATTCGTATACTCAAGTGGTTTTTATATACAAGGGTAATGCAAATATGGGGTGCTGGTTTAAGGGCATTAACATCAGCAAGTATAAAAGATGACGTGTCTCAGGTCCGTAAACAGAGTTTTGTTTCGAGAAGGGTTTAATCAAATACATTTCTCGAGAAATCTATCTCATTCGTATACTCCACTGTTTTTTGTATACAAGGGTAATGCTAATATGGGGTGCTGCTTTAAGGGCATTAACATCAGCAAGTATAAAAGATGACGTGTCCCAGGGTCGTAAACAGACTTTTCTTTCGGAAGGGGTTTTACCAAACACATTTTTTAAAACATTTATATGGTCTATCATATTTGGTTTCATGTGTATTTTATTGATTTTTTTTACAATAAATTATCTAAATGAAGGAAGGGGATGTTCTTACAAAATGCCATATTGTTATATAGTAAATAAATTTCTCAATAACTACCATAAACTACCATAAACAAAAAATGAGTTTGTACAATTTTTCAATCATACTAATATTATTCACAAATAAAATTGAAATAATAATGATAACAACAATATTACTTTTTGTCATCAAAATATGAATAAATAAATAAATAAAATAAATAAATAATGGAAAGCATTTCTTTGGATGAAAAATTTCGGAGGGAGTTTGAACCTTATAAACCACCCCTTTGCGTACAGCCCTGACGTGTCTATTGTATGAAAAAAAAATTGATCTGCGTACTCATGTACGCGCGTTCGCAGAACTACTTTCTAAATTCATATTTTTTGACAAGTACAGAATGTGTTAAATATTGAATTAATTACTTTCAAATTAAAGAACTTCAATGTTTTTCATGTCCTCAGGTATTCAAAATTTGAACGAAAACGCTCTATTCTTTTGTAAGAAATTATTTCTCAATAACCAATTCAACAATTAAAATTAGCCAAAGTGGTAAAGCATTTAAATTTTGCGCGGACTATATTGGACAGGTCGTATTCTACGTAAGTGGTTTTACCTCTACTTTCAGCAATCATATAGCCTCCTATACTTTATTTGAATTTCAACAACCTTAAAAGCTTTTATCTCGTTGCAAAATGATTAATGAACTGTAAATCTCAAACTTCATTCCAAATTCCGAAAGTAAATTTTTTTTTGTACCAATGACTAAAAAAAATCGTCTTATTGAAGGAAAGGTACAATGGTTAAAGTGGAGATTCAGACAATTCAATCTTCAATTATTGTCTATTTTAGGTACCTTTCTACTATTTTGTGCACAAAAAAATAAACCTGTTTGTTCACTTCTATTTTCCCGTACGTTGTTTTAAAATAATGCATTTGAGGGGATTTTTTAAAAAGATATCGGGTCCTGCTCCCAATGCATTTAATTTATGGAGCTGCCTTTGAAATTTGATTTATATGTAATTTAAAATAGACGCATTCTTCATTTAAATTTCGACATCATTTAAGTTCGACTTCGACACTTCCACTCAGGGGGCTTTCCGATGGGAGGTCACTGAAGGTCAATGTGACCTCCGAAAAACTTTTTATTCGGTAAATTTTATCTGACGATTGGCAGATGTAGAGAATGTATTGCAACATTGCATTTTTTAATTATTCCTTTTACGTATTTTCAAACAATGCCAAATAGCCTTTCTAAATAACTCTAGATTGTGCGTATATGCTCGTGTATTGTTATTTGGTGAAATTTGGAGCTCAGCGAATTGAGAATTTCGCTCTACTAATAACTTGATTTCGGGGTGCCCCTGTTTCTATTACTGAGCAAGGGTTCCCACCCCCAAGGGCGATAGGAGCCCTCAACGAAAATGTAACCCCCATAAAAAGAAAGTCCCCCCCTCCAAATGAGACCAAAACCCTCCTATATTACGCCTCTTCCCTAAAATGTTCTATGGCGCAGTGTGCGCCATTTACCTGTCTGTTGGGCATCCCTGTATTGAATGTGCCAAAAATGCATGAATTTATCAACTTTCCGCTTTACATATGCGATAAAGAATAATTTACACGTAATAAACAAACCTTATGTGTGTAACATTCCATTAATTTTGATTACTTTTTTCATATTCCGGTCACCGGACATTGTTGAGTTTTTTCGATCTCAACCTTGAGTACCTACGAGAAAACTTCATTCACTTCACGTTCTCTTACGTAATCGGCATTAGAGATGCTTTGAAGGACGTCGGCGAGCTTGAAAAACAAACTTGCTGCTCCTAAAACTTGTTTCAGAAAAATAGAATAGAAAAAGTATTTGAAATTGAATCTTCTGGAGAAGAGAGGTTTTTTAATTTTATATGGAGAAAAGAACGCGACCAATGGATACTCTTCGAAAGCAGCTGAAGAGCCTACCCCACAAGTTGTCCCGGTGGTACTCAAGTGGTGGGGATGTGAGCATTCTTAGGGAGGCATTGAATAATAGAATAACACAATCCATACATTTTGAGCCACAACACAGAAAAAAAATGCTAACAGAAAAAATTGGCTTATGACGCGTGAATTAATTTTTCAACGTGTATTATGGCAAATTTGCGACTTTGTTGGTAGTAATATAATTACACTGAGAACTATGATGATGAAAATGCAAACCACAGGTATGTGTGTAGTGTAGACATATCACTAAAAAAAAAAGCTGAAAATGACATAGGACCAAACAAATGGTATATATCGGTCCTATGTCATTTTCAGCTTTATTTTCAGTGATACAACCATACTAAAACCTGCCTGTAGTTTGCATCTTTATCATCATAGTTCTCAGCGTTGCCATTTACTTCTAGAAGAGCCTCAAATTTACGATATTTACGTTGAAAAGTTAATTCAAGAGTCAAAAGCAAATTTTTTATGTTTGCTTTTGTTCTGACACCACTTTCCCCTATATCTACAAGAAAATAAGTAAAATGAGCATACCATCCGTACCATTTCATTGTGCTCTATCAGCATAAATCAAGAGAATGAGAGTGCTCCTTTCTTCTCATTTCATCTCTTCCAAGTTCTGAAAGAATGGAAATAAATGTTTTTAAATAGAGATAAAAATTACGAACTTAAAAATGCAAAACAATAAAAATAAAATAAAGTATCTATATTTTGTACAAAAACAGTTGTACAAAAATCTAAAAGGTGCTTAAGCCAGGGGTTTCCAAAGTTTTCCAAGTCATGGCACCGTTTGAAGATAGAAAATTTTCTAACGGCATCCCTGTCATTACATTATCTCTTAGACAGAGAGAAAGAGAGAGATCAACATCTTGTTTTTTTCTTTCTTTTCCTTTTCCTTTTGCTGTTTGGTTTTGTGAAAAAATCCGAGAAAGTACGTAGAAATACGATTCCCACACCTCGTTTGCTTATTGAAAGCAAAAAACTGAATTTTGCGCACTGAGCAAGTATAATTGCTTCATTCTGCAAAAAAATAAATAAATAATTAAAGATTTAAAAAGGCAGAAAAATGTAGGTATGTAAACGAATAAAGGTGCACAAACAAACATTATAAGAGCAAACAAGCTAGCTTACAAGCTGCTTCTTCCTCAGTGGGTGAGAGCAGCATACCCTAAGCAGAGACTCACAGGTTTCGGAACGAGTTGCGAGTCAGCAAGTAAACCAGCAATATCATTATAAACCAATGGTTGTAGTAGATACAAAACTAATAGTTGTCTTTTTTTCAAATTGTATTATTAATTGTTTTAAAGAACATTTGTTCTATATTTACAACAACTTTTGCATTATACTTTAACAAATTAGTTTTGTATCTATTGCAACCTTTGGTTTATAATGATATTGCTGGTTTACTTGCTGACTCGCGACGCTTTCCGAAACCTGTGAGTCTCTGCGTAGGGTATGCTGCCCCCCCCCCCCCCACTGACGAAGAAGCAGATTGTTTGTTCTTATAATGTTTGTTTGTTTGTGATCCTTTATTCGTTTACATACCTACACTTTTTTGCCTTTTTAAATCTTAAATATTTGATATAATTCTAAGTGCTGCAGTTTGCGCCTTGTTTATATTGATCTTTCGTTCAATTCAAGTTCTATAAATAAATAATTAAATATATAACAAAATAAAATAAAATAAAAATTACAGGATGCCTGTGACTCGAGTGGTTTATGTGTGTGTGTTTGAATCCAGATATACCTTAGTACTCAAACTTAAATATCTGGTGATAGTCACTTATACTGAATTCTAAAAATATTAAAAAGCTCTTTTTAAAACCTTTTCGGAATCAACCTTAATTTCTAAATTATTGAACGATATGTAAGTAGGGGAATGTGGGGCAAAATGAAACGGTTAAGATGACTGAGTTTTTTCAAAATGAACAAATCGGATATTTGTTTTAAAAATCACAGTACATAAAGAAAGAACATTATATTTTATAATAAAACTTGCGTTGAAACAATATTTTTAATTTTTGGCAGTAAATTTGAGTCTTCAAACAAAGGTGGAAAATTTTCATTTTTCCCCCATGAGGCAAAGTGAAAAATAAAATATTTTTCTAATGAAATATTTTCTATTTGATTATAAAATAAAGTTTTGATCAAAAGAATCATGCAATAAAAGGTTGAATGCAAAAATGAAAATATCATGAAACAAAAAATGAATAATTAAATGAATGAATCAATTAATATATGAAGAAAAATAAATGAGCGAGTAAAAGAATGAATGAATAAGAAAATAAGTGAATGAATGACTAAATAAGTGAATTGCTAAATGAATGAATGTGAATGATTTATTTTATAAATGAAAACATAAGTGGTTTATATTAAATGATTGAGTGAGTAAATGAAACAAACTATTTCATTTTGCCCCATCCACTTTGCCCAGCATGTATTTGACTAATTGTATAATTTATTTAAAATACAAATAAGCTCAATATTAACTAAATTTTTGCTGCATTGAATATTAGAAGGTCTCAATTCATATTTGAAATGTTAATAACATGTACTTTATAATTTTATGGTTCCAAAAATAATTTTTGACTTACAACAAAATATTACAACATGAATATCAATTTAACAAAGTTGCCTGTGTTACCAAATGCTTTAATCTTCGGCGGTATTTTTTTCTTGAGTGGAATAGACTACATATGATACAACATAGTTAACATAATACCAGATAGGTGGAGCTAAAAGCAGAGTTAATATTTCACCATTTCCCCTACTAGAAAAAATATGAGTCAAGATTTATTCTTGGTGACTAACTTACTTCCATCGAGCTAGAGACTCTTTTGAAGTCTCTAACAAATAGAGAAATGGGGAAACTCTCTTTTGTTATTTTTTTTTATCAGAGCAAAATATTTGAACAGGGTGATATTGTAAACTTGTTTGTTGAATTAACAAAAAAAAATCATACCATGAAAACTTTGCGGCACCCGTCGCCCTCCTTGCGTCTTTCACTTCGGTAGCCCCTGGTTTAAGCTATTCTCAAAAAATCCTTGCCTGAGTTTTCATTCGCATGTTTAACAAAACTGAATCTTTTGATTAAACGCACCAATTTAAAACGCCAACTAAATTCAACCACCAACTGGTTCGCTTAGCAGTTGTTATTATTATCCACAAATATTCTTCCATGGTGTGCATCTAGCACACAAGGTTGAAAGTTGATTACTGTCGAAATTTCTAAAGAAAACTCGTTTAAAATTAAACCTTACAATGCACAATAAGATTTGTTTGCTTTTTATGAGCCATTAAGTGGCGTCAGCTGTCTGACAATAATAATTTCATTAGGAACCTTAGACCCCTGAAGATATAAACGTTGCTAAATTGGCAGTCTTTGTGTAAGAAAAATCGCTTGAATGTTTAGTACAGTTTTGAGTACCAATTTTTACGTCTAAATGAATCTTGTTTTTATTTTCACAAGATTGAATTCTTCCAATTTTTAACTAAACTTCCTCGTATTGCAGGTAGGGAGGGAGAACGCCGTAATATTTCATTCATTGTTTGAAAAATAATGCAAATTTAATGTAAACTGATTTCAAACCATCTTTCTAAAAAAGATAATATCTGTTTTTTGATTGAAGTATGGCATAAATAATTTAGATTGATTTTTTTTCTAAGCCTCACAAAAATTTCCTCAACCATGACATCTACTCTATAAAAAGGTGCGTTCCTCTCTTTTTACTCTTATTTTTAATTACAACACTATGCTCAATGCATAACTATAGTAATAAAAGAGTTTAAATATATATTATTATATAGTAATAAAAGAGTTTCATTTTAAAACTAGTATGTTGTGGCTATCACGAAACTTTCTTCTTTATTTTTCTTTTCTTTTTTTTTCTGATCCCTTTTCTGATCCCCATGCTTGACGAGGAAGCAATATTCCCAACAAAACAAAATTACACATGCAAAAACTTAATGACCATCCCAATGTCTGAATTTTTGCAAAAGCAAAGCAAAGAGCGAAAATTGAAAGTTATTTTAAAAGCCTTGCTTGAATTAATTACAAATATTTTATTTGTTAACAAACATAAGATGGCAACAGTTAAACATTTTAAATCATTGAGATAATATTTCCGATCATTAACATACAATTAAAATCACGAGAAATACGCAGACGACAATCTATTACGATTTATCATTCTTATTGTTGCATTAATAAAGCTATTTTTATTCGCAAAAAGAAAAAAAAATCAACACCTCTTAGAGCGATTGGCGTCAAAATTGAACCAGAGTCTCTTTACATATGGATTCACATATACTCCAAATTTCAACCATAACGTAGCATTACTTCTTGAGATAGAGCACTCACAATGGAAAAAAAGAACGGGTGATTGCGCTACCCCCTTTTTAGCTGTTGACACCAAAATAAAATCAGCTCTTATACCCACTAAGGGCTACTTGCCGATAAATTTTTCTTTCATTCCGTTCATTATTTCTTGAGATACAGCAGTCAAAATTGACGACAAAAAACGTTCGATAGCTCAACCCCCGTTTGAGTTATTGACACCAAAATTGAATCAGCACCTGTTCCTGTTAATGGCAACACATGGATCAAATTTTGTTTGATTCCGCCAGTTACTTCCTGAGGAATAGCAAGCACGCGTAACTCAAAAAACGTCCCATTGCTCCACCCCCCTTGGAGGAATTCGCGCCAAAAACCAATGGGCACAAGTTCGCATAGGGGCACATATGTGTACAAATTTCGTTCGGTTTCATGCGTTAGTTTTTGCTGTTGAGCGGCCACAAAAAAACTGGTCTCACACACACACATACACACACACAGAGACAGACATTTTCCAAAAATAGTCGAAATGGACTCAGCACACCTCAAAACGTTCGAATCCTTCGAAATTCGAAAATTTGCACGAATCCAATACTTTCTTCTATATCTTACTACTATTATATATGCGAAAGTTTGTCTGTATGGATGTATGGATGTTTGTTACTCCTTCACGCAAAAACTACTGAATGGATTTTGATGAAACTTTACAATAATATAGCTTATGCATCAGAATAACACATATGGTAGTTTTCGTCCCATTATGGGGTGCAAAACCCCCTTAGGGGGGCAATAAAACACAATTTTCGTATAAATTCTCTAATATGGGGATGAAAAAATACTTGCATATATTAACATTATATGTCCATCGAAAGCTCTGATTTTTCTGCTGAAGGTGGCACCTGTTCGAAATTTCTAAGTAGAATAAAAAACGAGTTATGAGCTTTTTAGTTCCATGTTCGAAGGCTTTCCTTAACTCAATACAATATTTAGTGTATCATCTCAACTCCCTGTCGATAACGACTATTGTTGTATTGTTGACTATCTTTGCTTTTCGTGACTGATTAAGGCCTTTCTCAAGTCAAATCTTGAAGTAAGATTTTTGCACAAGATTGGCAAATAATACATGGATTTGGCTGATTTTTTTTCCATTTTAATGCATTTTTGAGGCAATTAATTGCTTTTTTTTATTTATTTGTATTGACTGGGTGTTTAATCGATCAGCTGGAATCTATCCAAACTTTTTTTGTGGAATCATTTCAATAGCTAAGGCATTTGGCATTTTTTTCAACTGTCGCTGTTTTTGAAGCTAAAGACTACGCAATACTGTTTCTCGGTTTTCACCATGTAACCAAATATCGCCATTTCTTTAATATTTCTTTCTTTAAATTTGTTAACACGTAAAATAATTCGCCAACTAATTCGCAAATTCATAAACAGCGCAAAAACTTCCATTACTTTGTCTTTGCACACAATTTCAAACAATTGCCAAATTTTTGCTGCTTATTGGAAACATTTCGGGTAGCATCATTGTTGACCCTATTTTGGGACGATTTCTACGGTAAGAAGTTACACATTATACAATAATTTAGATTGCCTTTATAGCGCTGGATATTATGTATTTGATGGAGATCGGGATTATAAGGGAACTGTTTCACTTTATTTAAGAATAGTTGACCTCACTCGAATTGGATTTTTTTGGAATTACCCAAACAGACTTCTTTACAACTCCTGAACGTTTTCGTGATTTATTTTTTGTGATTTTTGGGTTTCTTCTCATATTTGCCAACATTTCATTTACTCCCTTTCCCCCTAATTTTCAGTTTCAATCATACCTTTTGATACATTTAAGGGGGCAGGCAATTTGAAATGTCGGCGAAACTAGAGACAAACAATGTTTTGGTAACTATTTGACCTCTGCCTGTAATGACCATTAACTTGAATCAATTGAAAAAAAACTACATCAACGTGAGCGAAGCCGCGGGCAAAAGCTAGTATTAGATATAGAAGAAAGTAAAAAGGAAAAAATAAAAAAATTTAAAATCGTGTAATACGACACAGAATCACGAATGGAGTTGTTTTCAGTCAAAAGTACTATTTTAAGTCACTGAAATTGATAGAATGAGCAAAAAAAAAACATGGAACCAGAAAATACTTTCATTTTCCCAACACTTATTTTTTAATTATTTTTTTTAAATGTCCGATTTTTCAAACAAGGCGTGGTCTTTATGACGTCTCAAATGATGCACTTTTGTGCATCTGTCTACCGCGTTTCCACGTTATGATAATCAAGAAGCGAATTAAATATTGCGCTCTGCGCTTGCTATCAACCATATCGTTGCCAGTACACACGAGTAAAGATGCGAATTATTTTGCTCTGCGAATGGCAACACTGAATGGCATTTCATCATTTGTGGTGTCATCGGCAGAACCGTAAACAATAAAAGCGCACCGACTACAGTAAATTTTTAAAAATATTATACTTAGTCAAATTATTTAAAAAATGATCAGGTGCTATGTTTTTAAGCTTGATCTTTCGAAAAAAAATCCTTTAAAATCTTTGGAAACTACCCCATTGCAGACGGGTTTCGGAGGTTACAATATTAATTCGAAAACAATGCAAAAAATTAGCTCATGGATGAGAAGAAATCCAATAAAGCGCCTTTTCATGCATATACTTTTTTGTTCTTTGGATTGGAACAAACTTTTGTTGCAGAAGTGAAACATTTGCTAGTTGCTCGTATTTCTATTTGTGGTATTTTAACTTGTAAAATAATCTTAAAAATCTTAAAATAACTTATCGCACATAACCATTTGACTTGTGATGGAGTATTTTCCTTGCTTCTGCTTAAGGTATCTCTTTTTCTTGATTAATATTACAGCTAAAGAAATATATAAAGTAATTATTCTTTCCATGTTACATGTTGCCAACAAGCTGAGGCTTAGAAGGAATTAAACTCTTACCTAGCCTCGAGTCTACTCTCACATACATTCTTAATGATAACTAATTAACTAAATTAAAATATATTTATTAGCATTTATTAATGTTATTTGTATGACACAAATACATCTCTGTTTAGGAACAAGAGCAACCAATGTCAAAATATCACTCGAGCAAAAATGGTTGCAATGTTTCTCAACTACTTTCTAACTCCTTTTAACTTTTACTAAAGCCCTGAATAGTAGAATGAGTAGCGATACGTCCGCCATCTTGGGGCTAAACGATGCTTTCTTCCAATGTCTGCTATGGTAAAGTATTGTGTTTTGCTTCTTAATTGTGGTTTCTTATTCATTTCACTAGAAAGTCATCCGTCATGGTATAACGGGTGAAAATCATTTCTACATTTGAATGAAGCAATTGCCTGTTTGATGATCTTTTGATAGTTGAAATTTTAACCCTAACACCAGTGGATTAACCCTAAATTTCAGTGGATAGCGTATATTCGCATCTCCAGAGCTCGAATACACTACCCTTGCGGTGATTAACAGTACTAACGAAAAAGGTAAAACATTCCATTCCACATGTTTTCTTTGGGGTAAATTACTGGCTTTAGATAGTTTGTGACATAATGTAATTTCAGAAGAATAGAAACGAAACCTTCCCACAATCACGATGAAAAATTACTGTCATTCACTAAGACTCAAAGTAAGTTATAAGTTACGGCATTTGTTTGTTTTACCTTTTTCATCCGCCATTAGACAGTGGCAAAAGCGCCCCCTATAGTTTACTGGAGTTACGAACATACACCTAAATATTTTTTAATTTGGATAAGTATTTTTGTGGTACATGTGGGGCTATAGGAGCAACGTTTTATAAAAACTAAATTTCAACACTCAATTTTTTTTTTGGTCCTAAGTACACAGAGCTAGTTCAAACTTTCAGGCGCAAGTCGGTACGGGTTGCCGTTGTTAAAACAGTAAATGTCATGTAATTTCTCCATTAAATGATTAAATATAAAACCCATTGTTAACGAAGATTCGTTGTCTTACAACAGTAATCATAATGAAAATTTTGAATCAAGGCTTCTCCGGAGTAAACTCCGGAGTTTAAAGTCATTTAAACATTTGGAAACTACTTTTTGCACACTTAGGGAAACATAGTAAAGAGCTTTTTATGTGTGTGTGTGTGTGTGTGTGTGTACTATTTAATTAAATAAAGTGCACAGTTTTTTTAGTGATCTTTGTTTTTGTTAGTTCATATTTTTGAAATTCTTCAAATTTTTATATTTTTCAATTCGTATTTTCGTTTCTAAATGAATACTCGTTCCTTCTTTATACTTATTGCTGTTTTACTTTTATGGGTAAGGAAGAAGCTCGATTTTTAACCACGTCGAACCGGTGTGTTTTGAGTTCTTTCAGTTAAAACAGGAAACGAAAGAAAGTAGCGATTGTTTCTCACAATTATTACTGACCCAGGCAACGCTGGGTATTTTTGCTAGTAAGGCATAAATGTTACAGCTTAATTTCATGAGCAATGAAAAGCAGTACTGTCTGACCATGGATTGTATGGAAAGGCAAACAGGTGGAAATGGACGCACCTATTGTCTTTTAGGGGTGTCCGCTTTTGTGGATGTATGTTTGACTCTAAATTAAATAGAGTCTCATTCAAATGAGCGGAACATGCGCATCAAATCATTACTTTCGCCCCTCATTCAAATAGACTCGTCTTAACTGGATGATTGCCGATTCCATACAATTCGTGGTTGAACATTAGTGTTTCAAATATTTATTTTATTAAAATAACTAGTGATACCCACACGGCTTTGCCCGTAATAAAAAATTAAAAGCTCTTTTGGTTCGCCTGTATATTTACAAATAATGTATGGTAAATTTCGTCGCCAATTGGCTTGTGAACCATGTTACGGTTCGACATTATGATAATTTCGTAATTTACTCGACCGCCTTACGAGAATTTTGTTCTTAAAATTGGAATAGAAAAGGAACCACATCGAATTTTCGAAAAATCGCTTCGATGTGCACACCTCCGTGCTACTAACTAATTCTGTGCCAAATTTCATGCAAATCGGCCGAACGGTCAAGCTGCTATGCGCGTCACAGGGATCCTGACAGACAGACAGAGATCCGGACAGAGAGAGATAATGACAGAGAGAGAGAGACTTTCAGCTTTATTATTAGTAAAGAGGAATGAGTTGTAAAGACTACTGAAATAGTTTACATTTTATTTAGAAAGTGTTTGAACACATTGTGCACGGACGATGTCGACGGATTTGGGGGGATCATGACCCATATGGCTGTCCCCTCTATCCGGCTCTGGTTACTATAAAGGGGATATTTCCTAAACAAGAATTACCTCTAGATTAGGAATATGGGTCTGCGGTGTTAGAAAGCTTGCAATTTCGTTTGAATAGCAAGTGAAGGCCGAAAAACTTCACCATTCATCAATTTTACTCTCACTTCCTCATAATTTAAATAAATTATTATCTTCATGAAAATCTTCCTTTTCCTCTTTCTTTTTGGATGGTTTTAATGATATTCAACGTAATTTTCTTTTGTTGACTTAATTGAAAGAACTTAATTTTCTTTTAACACATTAAAAGAAAATTATTATTTTTGTAAGTAAAATTAATTTTTTACTTACAAAAATATTAATTTTTTTCCTTTTATTTAAAAACTTTCCTTTTCTCTTCATAGTTTAAATTACATCATCACAAATTTCTGTACTCTATTAGGTTTTTATATTTATCTACATATTTTTTTAAAGATTCAGTTAAGCAAAACATAAAGAAAAATCACAGTGTTATGTATCTGTAACATATATTTCTCATTAATGTTTTCTCTGATGAAATACAACTTTTTTAAGCTGATTTTTCGCACTTCTGGAGCTATTCTGTGGTTTTCACGTAAAGTAATAGCTGATATTTTCCATCAATTATTTTGCGAAAAAACTGAAGCACATTTTTGTGAAAGTTTTATTTTTAAAATGTAACTGAACTGACCCCCTATCCTTCTGGACTCTGTGTTTGAGCACATCCTCTAATTTTCAAAACCCGGGGTCACAGCACCTAGATCTTTATGGTTGTACATTTAACAGTTTGTACACAGAGGCCGGAGTGCCCCAACAGGAGGTCACCGACTTCCCAAAAACATATCCTTATTCACCTAATTTTGTCTTATGATTCGACTAATTGGAGACAGTATTGCAACACTTATTTATTTAAAAATAATGATCCTATTGTCTCTTTTAATTAGATTTTGGTTCACATACAATGTGCGTACTTGTGTGTTATCATTCGGCAAAACTCGAAAATTTCCCCGCTCCCTCTGAAAAATTTAAATTTGGGGTTCCCCTGTAAAGAAGTGGTCTTGATACAATTTTGTTTATTTAAACAGATTTTTTGCCTGTAAAAAAAAAAAAAAAACTTTCCTGATTTTACAGAAATACAATAATCTCTTAAAACGTTCAGTACTCCGCTTTCTGGTTGTAGAGTATCTTATTTCCTGGAGCACAAGGCTGTCTCCTTGTCAATGTGGTTGCGAGGACTAACCCCCCTCCCCCCCCATATAACTAATTTAACTTATACTACTCCGATTCTAAGACGAGCCCCCTCAATGGCTGAGCTCCTAATTTCTGACTAGGCTGATATGACCACTCGTCGGCTCTGCTTATTTCTCGCTCAGAACAACTGTGAAATATTCACTAAAAGAAAAACACAAAATGAAAAACATACCTGTAAACTGAATTCTTCAGTTGGATCCATATTTATAGCATTCCTAAGCAATTGACAAACACGCTGTATTCAAACCACCTGAGCATGTATTACTTCATTTTACGTATTACATTAAGTAAGCCAGTCCCGCCATCTGCAGAGAGCTCTTTCCGATAACGAGGGAGGACTTCGGGAGGAGGGGAGAGGAGGAGTAATAGAATATCCAAAATGACCGGTTCCAAGCGACCTTCAAATTTTCGAACCTACGGTCTTTTAACACACATGATGCACGCTCTTTTTGATTTGCGTCTCGTACTCGAAACGAATCTAATGAAGCAGATATCCTTGGGAAAAAAATGTATCTTTGCATCAAGGTCATGGTTTTCTTTTCCAACTTAAGTCAACTTTCAAACTGAAGTCGATATTTTTTATGCTACGTTTCGCAACCTAATACGATTTATGATTCGTTAAACCCTTGCGTAACCTTCAAAGTTAAAAAAAAAGTTGTTTTAAACTTTACGTGAGAGTAGCTTACAAGATAATACACACTTTTTAGATAGAAATTTGCAGAAATTCATTCTTTTCATAAAGCTGAGAGGTTTTCAATAGTAACACTGTATACAGTCCCGTTGTGAGCGTCAGGGGAAAAACCAATAGGGCCACAGGCGCACGAAAAGCCCACAGCATGCAATTATTCTAATCCGGTAAATTACTCGATTTACAATTAATTATCTCATAGTAATACTCTGGAGTGACATGAGGACAAACTGTGCTGTCTGCACAATGAGGACCATCTTAATGATGCTGGAAGAAATCTCAAAAGTATTTTGGTATCTTAATGCATAAAATCATTTATAATTTCTGAAATACGTAACTTACGAACTTAATTCTTATCACATACTCATCGAGAAAAAGAGCATATGTTACAAATTGTGCACCACTTTCCTATATAGCAAGGGTGAAATTTTCCCCCTCCCTCCCCCCAAAAAAGGTGAAGCATATAACAGAAAGTCGAGGAATTTTCTGGCATCATTTGGAAAGTCATAACAAAGCTTTCCGTGAGGAAATCCCTTGGATTCTTATTTTTTTTTCAAGTGCAGTCGAACTCCACTTATAACAAGCACGAAGGGACCGAGAAATTGAAAAAATCATTAAAATTATTACATAATCGCTTCACTTATTTTCAATATGTCTGCAGTGCCAAAAAAGTTGGTAAATTCCTTTGAAACGTCTTATTGCCTTTTTCTTCCCTCATTGATGTCTTTAGAGGAATATTCATTGATCAAAACATTGTCGTTTTCACCTCTGACTTCGAAAAACGTTTAGAGCTTTTCTGCATATCATAAGACATTGAGGAGTTGATGGTAGTTCAGTTTCGAATTCTTCACAGTTTCAAGTATTTCGAAAGTGATAACATTGACGTCCACAAATTATGAAATTTTTCAATGCTTCTCTAATTACAAATAATAATATTTTTCTGAAAATGCCGTCATCACTTTGTTTTAAGGATTTAAGACTTATCATTTTGCTCGAACTCAATAGAAATTTTATAAATCACAAAAAGATTACTCGCATTAAGCGGGGTTTGCTCGTTTAAAGAATTTTTCTCCCATAGACTTAACATTGTATCAATCAAATGTTTCTATTTCGTCATTAAAACCGAGCTCTCGTTAAATCAGAGATCGTTATAAGTAAATTTGACTGTATCACACTTTTTTTGGCTAATTTTACTGAACTACGAATCCCAAGTGTGATTCTACTGAGCCGCTAGAGGCAGACCTCAAATTCAGACCAGACGTTCTTGTACGCAAATATCTGCTAGGGGTAACTTACTGAACTACCAAATAATGTACAAAATTATATTGATTATGCTAGAGTTTAACTGTGACGAATGTTTGATTAGTATCGTGTTACTCTACCCTCCATTGAAAAAACGTATTGGCTTTCAATTTTGCCAATACATTTGTTTCTCATTTTTCAAAAATATTTTTTTTCTAAAAGAGCATGATCAAAAACATAGGGAAAGTAACCTTTTTTCATAGTTTTGATTCATTTTCTTGTTAAAAAAAAACTATATTTAGCCGTTGTTTTTATTTTTGTTTTTGCTATTTTTCTGCTGACGTCACAAGTGAGTAAATCACTAAAGTTACCAGAATAAAGTTTCAGGACATAGCCAAACTTCGCTAAATGAATATTTTATTTAACTAAGAATTCTCGTTCTGCAAATAAATTGCTCGCGATGAAAAAATTATCAAAAGGCGATATCTTGCCAGAAAAGACAACCACGCACTCCGATTCAAGATGACTTTCATCACTTGTGACGTCACACGATGAAATACTTAGATTTTAAAGTCAGACATTAAAAAAAAAATTAATTAAAAATTAAATGTTAGGAAAATAAAAGTATTTTTTGGTGTCTATGTTTTTTTTTTTTTTTTTTTGCTTATTCTACTAATTTCGGTCACTAAAAGTAGTACTTTTGACGGAAGGAAATAACCCCATTGCATGCCATTTTAGTTTAACATATTTTCTGGTGAAGCAAGTATATTTTCTGTAGTCACTTTACCTGTAGTTTACTAGATCTTTCATGAATATCACAATCAATTTTTGCATTACAGACAATTAAGGTAAATGTACCGAAAATGGGTCAATTAAAGAACATTGTTTATCGCCAAAAAAGGTAGACGCGGCCCATAATAGGTACATAAACCTCAAAAATTATTTCTTTTGATGCTTTCATGTAGGAAGCAGTCATTTTAGTGTGTGGTAGTCTTTCGAAGCTTTAGACTTATTTTAATAATAATGAATGATCATGTTGTAGTAAACAAATTGTTTAAACTTAAAATCACATGAAAAATACATATAGACGAAGCATATTGGTTCAATTGAAAAATACATTAATTAATTTTTTTTATTGCAATGCACAAGATTTTATCACTTATATGAAATTAAAAAAAATAATGATTGAAAAGAAATTATTCAGTTTGATGCTCAGAAATGTTATAAAATTTACAAAGTTGTGAAACAAAATGTTGCAGTTTGCAAATTTTGACTTGTTTTTATCAATCACAAGAAGCAAAAATACTGATAGTAAAACCAGTTTGATGATTATAACCAAAATATTCAGCTCATGGTTTATTCGCCAGTTCGGTCGGTGATATCAAAAAAACAGGACATGGTTCTGTTTCTACGCCCTATATTAAGAAAAGAGAAGAAAATAAAACAAATTTATAAAATAAATTGATAAATTTTAAAATTGCTGGTGAAAGAAGCAAACTTTACAATAGATTTTAAATTAAAATCTCAATTTATCTGTGAGCATAGTTTAGGGGTACTCGCTACACCAATAGGATCTACTACACTACTCAGAAAAACTACATTTTTTCTATAGTGAACTACAACTTCTTTTATGGTATGAATTCGGCTGTCGCATTTTAATTTACTGTCTGGTTCAAATATCTGTACAAATGATGGTGAAGATTGAAAGAAAAAAATAACAAAAAAATAGTTGCTGCTAATAAGATACTGCAACAACTTCTTTTTTTTTTTTTTTTTTTTGCAATATAACAATTGCAAACTTCTTTTGAAATATTTGATTTTGTTAAGTGTTTAAAGCTCTTTAATTTCGTATAAGAATTCTTACATCGAGAGTTACGGAGCAAAATATGTTGTACAAACTACAGAAAAAATGTGGCGGCTACAGCATACTTTCACTACTTATTGTTCGCGATGACCGACTACTGATTTTGGTCAAGTCTCAGACCCAGTTGTCAAGATTCCTTGTGCAAAACTTGATTTTACGGATATTTTTTTACACACATACAGGGTGTTCGTAAAATAAAAAAAAGGTGGGGTTTCAAACGAATATGTTTCTACAAGAAAAGTATTTCTACAAAAACGATTTTTTTTTTAAATACTGAAATCATTCTGAAGATTTTCTGTGTTCTTTTCCCTTTATCAGCGTTTCTTAATTTGTTTCGTAAATGGAACATTTTTGAATGCAAACTTTTTTTTTTTTTTGTCGAACACCTGTTTATTCCTCAACGGTAAAGTTTGAATGCTCACATTTTCGAAATGGTTTGTTTTGAATAAAAAGATCTTTTTTTGTTTAAAAAATTATTTTTTGTCTTAAAAAAAGAATAATTTCAAAACTAACAAAAAATGTTCTCCAAAAACCTACAACTCGTTTCAAACAAGATTTCAAAGTTTTATTAATCTGAGTGGTAAGGTAGGGTAACGACCCCAGTAATTGGCACTTTAAGAGTTTAATCTTAAACTTACCACTGTTTACATTACTTACAAAAAAAAATATTCAATTGCAAATATTTTTGTATCAAAGAATACACATCTGTGCATCTATTTAGTTCACTAAATGGAAAAATATTTAAATTGATATTTTAATTGTATATATAGAGCTACCAAAATCACCAGTAATTGGCACCTGATACCCCAGTGTATGACACCTTGTGATCCCGTAATTAGACCATGTTATTAGAAATGGAAAATCACTTTTTTTTTCACTTTTAGATTACATGCAAAATTTATCATCATCAGAAACATAGTTAATGTTATTTTAAAGTAGGTAATTTTGCATAAATTAATGTTAAAGAACACACCTTGATGTTGAAAAAGTATTTTAGAGAAATAAAAATAAATTTGGAGTGTTGCATGGAAAAAAAATATCGAGATTATTGCTGCTTCATTAGTTGATATGCAGTTTTTATTTTACGAATTATAACTGTTTCCACAGAAAAAGGAATATTAAACCGATACTTCTAAGGGACATAAAAAAATGAAAAAATTCTTTACTGTCGTAATATCTGACTGATGGCCAAACATATTTGTTTTTTATTGCTTCTCCTAAAAATTTAATAGTATACTCTGTAGGATTCAAATCAATAGTAGAACCCATTTATTATAGTTGTTGTAAAATTATCAGAAATCAACTAGCAAAACTGAAGCACGACTAAATGGCATCCACCATTACTTCAAAAACCCAAAAACGGACAAAAATATACTTCTACCCACTCAAAGTAACGTCTTTCAACTGAACAAAATTTTTGACCAGAGCCGTAACCAGACTTTTGTTTCGGAGGGCACCAAACAAAAACATTTATATGGTCTATTATATCTGGTTTCATGTGCATTCTATTGATTTTTGTTACAATAGATTATCCAAATGGAAGGAGGGGATGTTCTTACAAAACGCCAATCTTGTTACATAATAAATGAATTTCTCAATAACTACCATAAACACACAATGAGTTTGTACAATTTTTCAATCATACTAATTTCATTTCACAAATAAAATTTAAATAATAATAACTACAACAATATTATTTTTGTCACTAAAAATTAATTAATTAATTAATTAATTAATGGAAAGCATTTCTTTGGATGAAAAATTTCGGAGGGGGTTTGAACTAGGGTTTCCAATTCCGCGCCGAATTCATTCCCGCTGGATTTCGGGATTGTAAGGAGCTAATCCCGCGGGTTTCCGGGATCCCGCGTGGTTGACATTATTATTCTAAAAATCAAATTTTTATTTCAAATAGAACTAGTATGTTGTGGCCATTACGAAACTTTCTTCTATATTTTTCTTTTTTTTTTTTTCTGATCCCTCCCCATGCTTGACGAGAAAGCAATATTCCCAACAAAAACAAAATTACACATGCAAAAACTTGACGACCATCTCAATGTCTGAATTATTACAAAAACAAAGCAAAGAGCGAAAATTGAAAGTTATTTTAAAAGCCTTGCTTGAATTAATTACAAATATTTTATTTGTTAACAAACATAAAATGGCAACAGTTAAAACTTTAAATCATTGAGACAATATTTCCGATCATTTCCATACAATTAAAATAACGAGAAATACGCAGACGACAATCTATTACGATTTATCTTTCTTATTGTTGCATTAATAAAGCTATTTTTATTCGAAAAAAAAATCAACACCTCTTGGAGCGATTGACGTCAAAATTGAACCAAAGCCCGTTTACATATGGATTCACATATATTCCAAATTTCAACCAGAACGTAGCATTATTTCTTGAGATAGGGCACTCACAATGGAAAAAAAGAACGGGCGATTGCGCTACCCCCTTTTTAGCTGTTGACACCAAAATAAAATCAGCTCTTATACCCACTAAGGGCTACTTGCCGATAAATTTTTCTTTCATTCTGTTCATTATTTCTTGAGATACAGCAGTCACAATTGACGACAAAAAACGTTCTATAGCTCAACCCCCGTTTGAGTTATTGACACCAAAATTCATTCAGCACCTGTTCCTGTTAATGGCAACATATGGACCAAATTTTGTTTGATTCCGCCAGTTACTTCCTGAGACGTGACTCCCTGACGTTACACACACACATACACACAGACAGACAGACATTTTCCAAAAATAGTCAAAATGGACTCAGCACACCTCAAAACGTTCGAATCCGTCAAAATTCGAAATTCGAAAATTTGTACGAATCCAATACTTTCTTCTATATATTAGATATAGAAGAAAGTAAAAAGTTATGCTTCTTTGGAAGGCCTCCTTCTATTACTTGAATTAATGGCCGTGCCTTGAATTCCGTTCAGCAATAGTAAAGCACTACAAAGTCATATCTTAATTAGCAGTTATCGTTTGGTAAGCAAAAGTGTGCCGCTCGTATGGGAAGGGAAAGGATTTTTGCTCTAAAATAATGCGCTTGATAAAAACATGTGCTGTGGCTCCACTGCAGTTAATTTTACGGAAATTAAAAAGTTGTGAAAATTTAGAAAAAGATCCGAATTAACTTCATCACCTTCTAAAATACATTTTTTTTTTTTGTGCTGGGTTTTTGCTCAAGAACTGCAAATTTCAGATAAACACGTTGTCTGTTGGATATGTGTTTTGCTGTATCGAATTTAACTTGCATTACATTTGTTGCTCCTAAACACTGTTCATTCTATCAGTGAATTTGATTCACTGCAACAAGAGGCGAATACTGCTTTGATTTCACCATTTCACTAAGTCGCAGTCTCAGTAAAAGCGTTTGGATAACTTTGCAAATTTTACCTCAGACTTTAAAGAGGAATTCAAAAAAATGAGCAGCTCATGCAAGTCATCCTGTGTTTCATACAAGTTTCTGTCGTTCCTTTTAAAATCGTGCCGAATATATAAATAATGTCAGATATTTCTTTGCTTTCTTCTTATGAGTGCACTTTTTGTAATTTAAAAGTTTTGAGTGCATTACTAAAGCTTACAGAAGTGCTCCAATATTGCATTCAGACTTCTCCAGCGGGTTTTGGACTATGTAATACATCTCCTCTATTTTTTTCTAAAACGTAATTTAATGGATTTTGAGTTTTAATGATGGTTTTTCAAAATGCTTATAAGTTTTACGCATTTTCTCAATTACTAAACGTCTGAAAATTGAAACCTCGAATGAGAATACCAATTCCTTCTCAAAAAAATCTGCTCTATTTCTATTGTGTTCTTAAATGGTAAATCCATCGTTGGTCATATGAGGCACACGTTTTTTCTTGCTCTTCTTGATGATATACGTGGAAGAACTTAAGCTTCATATTATGCTTGTGAAAACAGTCGTTTTATAAACGGCAAAAGCTGGAAAACGTTTGAATAGAAAAAAATTTGCGGGATCTGAAATTCCGCGGGACTGAGAGCAAAATCCCGCGGGATTAATCTCGGTAAATATCCTACGAGGTCCCGCCGGATTCGGGATCGAGATTTCGGGATTGGAAACCCTAGTTTGAACCCTATAAACCACTCCCTTGCATACGGCCCTGCAGATCAAAATGTACAATATAATTTAAGTCCGATTTTAATGGATTGATGTACATGCTTCCCTTAAGCCAGAGAAGAAGCTTTCGAAACAAAAATGGCTGATTTGACACAAACCACAATTTTTTCTCTTTCCCATGCAATGCTACCATTTAGTCATATGAATTGAAGTTGTAATCTTTAAAGTAAACGTACGTTCAGTTGGTATATAGCCTTCTACTTTTAGAAGATTGGATACAAATCTTATTTTAGGACATTTTTGTTGGAAGTGCCAATCACTGGTGACCTGCCAATTACTGGGGTTGTTACTCTACCTATTTTTACTACAGCAGATACACCCTTAATATGGTAGATACACACTTAATATAAGGCTTTATGGATGAAGTTACAATCTCAGATGAGGTTCAACCCGTAATCCGTTGTGATATTTAATTTTTGCGACACATAAGTTGAGAACATAAATTTAGTTGCAAATAATAAAAGGGCCAACAAGGAATTTCGTGACAATTGAGAACATTAAATTTATTAAATTACTCGAGAACATGACGGAATAGTAAATTTAAGTTTCTGGTGTAGGAATTATCAAGTGACACTTGATTGTATTTCAGAGCTGCTATAATTAAAGGCCTTACATTCACAATAAATGGCTTTTTTATTCTCATTGTTATTTTATCAGCTGTTCATTCAGTAAATACGGAAAAAGGCTTCACACAAACTTTATTTTTTAAGTAACTGATTTGAACGCTTTGAAATGAAACAGAAAGAAAGAAAAGTTTTGCGGAACTATTGAGTCATTTCCATGGAACTCTGTGGTTCCGCGGAACACGATTTAAGAAATTCTTGCCTATATGTTCCGTCTGACGGATTGATATCCATATTAGATATTTGGCCATAAAAAAAATAATAAATAAAATCATTTGTTACATACTTTCGATTTTATCAAATCAAGAGTTTTTGCCAAATTCTGTAACGTATTCATGTCTAGATAATGATCTTTTAATTTATTAAATTCTTTATTCTTCATCAACACTCCAAACATACGTCTTCCACAATATCTGGAAAATATTAAAACCCTTTGCATAAATTACAATATTTAGTAGATTTTTGCGCAGTTCATAAATATCACATCAGTACCTATAACATTTTAGAGCTACATACACTGTTTCAGTTATTAAGTTCTAAAACTTTAGTAGTTGATTAGATGTAACTAATTTACCTAGTGAGGGCTGAACTGTCCAATACAAAAATAGCTGCCGCTCTGAGCATGTGGCTCGCTATGTAGCCAGTTAAACTAATTTCTGGTCCCATTTTTTCGGTTAAGTAGAAAAGGAACTGAGCTGCGGTTTCTTTGGCAGTCCGATTTGCATGTCTGAAAAACAAATCATGATTGGGCAATTGTATTTCAATAAAAGTATCAAGTGATCCACAAGATATCTTAAGCAGAGTCCAAATGTATTAGATCCTTGTTCGTCGCATGACCTTCATGAAGGACATGGGTTTTACTTCTTAAAATCCATTTAAATTTTGAAGATTTCCAGAAGCATAATGAATATGATGTTTTTTGGCGCAATGACGGATGTATCTTATGAGATACGATTGCTACTGAGCAAATAGTATTGAATTTTGTTCCTGGAAATCTTCAAGATTTAACTGCAATGTATTAATGTAGAGACCAGGTTCTTTACTTAGTGCATGCAACGAAGCAAGGAAATAACATTTTGTAATCTGTTGAGAGAAAAACTGATACGTCTGTTACCATGGAATTGTCTGGTTGTTGTAAAATGGAAAAAAAAGATTTCTGAAAGAGCAATTTTAGCAAAATTTTTTAGAGCACACCTGAGCTATTTGGTTGTTTCCCATTTTTCAGAAACATTTTTTTTTTCTGAAAGAGCGTGGTCAAAACGCAGAATTACTTTTCCCACCCTTAAATTTGACTTATTTTCTCTCTTAAAAAAAAAAAAAAAAAAAATCTTAAACAACATTCAACCATTGTTTACATTTTTGCTGCTGAAGTCACAAGTGAGTAAATCGCTTGGGTTACCAGAATAGTTTCAGGATACAGCCAAACTTTCCTAAATGAATAGTGAAAACAATTATCGTTCCGCTGATAAACTGCTCGCGGTGAAAAAATCATTAAAAGTCAATATCTTGCCAGAATAGGCAACCACTCGCTTTGATTCAAGATGACTTTCAGCACTTGTGACGTCACACGATGAAACATTTTTGTTTTAAAATCAGACATTTAAAACATTTAATTAAAAAATAAATGTTGGGAAAATAAAAATATTTTCTTTGTCTATGTCTTTTTTTTACTTATTCTATTAATTTTAGTGACTGAAGAAAACAACCCCTTCCAATCGTAATTAACTAACAGTCACAGAAGGGAAAATGGCCTTGCTCTTCAATGACAGAATTAAAAAAAAAAAAAAATCCTGAGCAGTTTTCATAATGACTCAAAAGGACAAAAAACATTTCTGGGTCGGAAAGGACAATTTAAGTATTCCTGTAGTTTTCAATTCTTCCAACAAAATGACACAACAACGCAGAAAGGTTGAAGACACACCCGTGCATATGGATCCGGCAAGATCATGGGCGCCCATATGCGAAATTTTAAGCGGGGGGGGGGGGGTTCCCCCATGGTTTAGCAGGATATTTTCCCCATAGAAACAGATTTCAGTACATGTTACAGTTGTTAAAGTTTGACATTTTTAATAAATTGATCATTAATGGCTTTAGAAGAAATGATTTTACATTTTTGCAAAGAAAAAAGTACTAAAAGCAAGAAAGTTCTAATTTCTAAAGGGAGGGGGGCTTGAGCCCCCACTTGCCCACCTATATGGGCGCTCATGGACAAGACCATTTTTTTACCTTTAGTTCATGTTGCTACAAAAGCGTGTTAAAATATAAGCTTTTGTAGAAGCTTTGTTGCTAAAATTAATGTGAAAAAAAAATAATGAAATAATACTTTAACGAAACTAAAAAGTTTCGTCAAGTATCATTTCATTTAATTTTTAATTTTACATTAATTCTTGTTGTGAGACGCAATTAGACATAATCAAAAAAGTTCAAGGCTTACTTGCACCCCTCGTTTGCCAAAGCTAGAGCAGCTTTCTGAGGAGATACCGAGTTCGCTATCCGGAACAAGCTTATGATGACAAGACGGAAAAGGGCGGCAGAAGTTCGATTGCCAGATTTCGAGAGGAGGGCCTGGATAATCACCTTCAGTTTCTGGAAAAGAAATACAACGAAACCTCGATTTTACGTTTCTCAAGAGGCTGAGTTAAAAAACGTAAAATGCGGGAAATACGTAGAAAGCAAAAATCAAATCGAAAAATAAAATGCCGGTAATAAAGATTGTTCTTTCAAAAGGTAGGGGAACGTGGGGCACCTTAGGACACTTTTTAGATGATGATTTTTAGAATTTTTATTTTTAAACTAATTTTAGCTGAACATGCAATTTAGGTATTTTTGCTTCAATTAAAATTTATTCTACTCCATTATTTCATCAAATAAAATTTTCATTAAAAATTAAAAATTCATTACAACGTCCCAGCCTGCCCCACTAGGTGGAATGCCTTGGGTCACCTGCAGTAATCCTAATAATTGTCATCTTAAGTAATTGAAACGTTATTACTAAGAACATTTTCTGCTGCTTTTTCAAGAGCAGACGCATCAACAGCAGGGAACTTCCTATTAATCTTTTCTAGATCTCACTATTTCTGTTATTTTAATATTGTAATACTTTAACCTAGAAAGAAAAATCAATTTTCTGTATAATAGTAGCCATTTTCTAAATTTTAGTTCATTTAAGGTCATCAGATTTATTAAGTGCAATGAAATAGCCTTTTTCTGTAGTGTACACTGGTGGAGCAGCTCGGGACAGTTTCCCAACCTGCCCCACCTCTGTGTTCCAACCTGCCCCACTTATATTATTATTGTATATGTCGAGAAGAAACCACTTTCAGAAGACTGTGGAATGCATTTGTTTCCATAGATTAAAATAAAACGACGTGGGTTAGCTTTGAAAAAGTGCAAAAGAAAATAATGTTGTTAATTTCAGTACTTTATTTTTAAATTAGGAAAATTCCCCCTTTAAAACGAGACAGCAGTTTTTGCATACCAGTCTATCCAAACAATCTCATCTACAAAACTGCTGTTGTGGAAATGGTTTTCATTCATCTAAGAACTCGATACGTACCACATGTGCATTGTGCAAACGTTTCGCATAAAAGGATGGCAGCAAAAGTGTGGTGTAGTTCTGATAACTTGAGCAACGACCATGACAATATTTTCTCCTTTTTCTTCGGGTAATAAGGAAGGGTAGACTGAGATGGGCGCATAGACCTTGAACTGTCATGCCACTGCGTTTGGTTTGGAATAAGGAAGGATAATTGGTGCTGAGTTGGAACTGAGTTAAATTCGTTGTAGTTTTGTAGAAGTATTCCAAATTAAATCCCCTATCCGCGCCAATAACCAGTCCCCTTTTCACTGAACTCCACAAGAAGAGGTAAACGTTATCAAGGCCATAGCTCAACTTACCAGAGCCATATTCTGTACACTTACCGATTCCCAGCATTTTCCCATTCTGGCATACACGTGTCCAGCGGTGAGAATTGCTTTTCCGGCAACAGACTGACGAAAGCTCTTAATTTCAGCACAAATGGCCACCACAATTTTGCCTCCACTGTCGCTGATAAGCTCCGGGTGGTGCATGGCGAGGACGATGAGAGTCGTCATGGCATCTTCTATGTCCTTCCTGTAAACAAATAAGGAAGGAGTAGAAACTCTTTTATCCGCACCCGCGTAATCTGAAGGTCCATTAATACGAACGTCGTTGAGATAAAAATATTGTAACGGATTCGGTGCGACTTCCACTTTCTTGAAATGAAGACACAGTTCTTGATAAAAACACAGGAAATTTATTTACACTATGTACAGGAAAGATCTTCAACAACTGCTAAATTATTCATCAGCAATTAAGCAATTATCACACAACACCGTAAACTCAACGTTTACACACGTATTTACTTCCAAATACGAAAACAACACAGCGAAATGCCTCGCTATAAACAGAGCAAATACACACGCTCAGTTCGAAATCCTCAATCGAAACTAAACTGTTTATCCATCGCCAACGGCTTAAATACACCGAAAAGAAATTTCTCAAATATTCCACACGCTTCTCGAAATGCGTTGACCGTTATCAAATTTTATCAATGAACAAAAAGGGAATAGGGGTCGTATATTTTAGCCATATGAAAAAGGGGTTGTATATTCATTACGGGAAACTATTTACAGGTTACGTTACTACAATAATTACTATTTACAGGATTTGTAACATTGCCCCCTTCCCAAGGACTGCACGTCCCGGGCAGTACAATCCCCAGAAAGGGTGCCAAACTTCTATCACATGTTCACAAATATACACATTAATTAATAACTAACAGATACAGAAAACACAATAATAACAAGAAATATT